>NW_007086985.1:0-10775 GCF_000164805.1 Carlito syrichta
CCTCCTCTGCCCCAGAGCTCATCACACTGATCATACCCACCTGTTTCTTTCTCTGTCTCCCCATCTGTGAGGGCCATGAGGGTAAAAACATCTTTCCCCCCATAATATACATTTCCAGCATTTAGGACAAGGCCTAGCGCAGAGTATAAACCCAACACAGGCATTAAACTTCATTCATTCATCATTCACTTAATTTATGCATTTATGCATTCAATCCACAACTTTGTGGAGATCCTAGGGTAGGAAGAAGAAAATAATTTTTGCTCAATTCTAGCCTTATTTCAGCAGGAGTTCCAACTTCCTCTGCAGCCCTTATGGTCACAGAAACACAGCCACAAATGAGTAAGCAGTGACTCTGTCCCTTCCTTGGGCTGGCCCTACCTCTGCCCTCAAGTCACAGTTTCCACCACTGCATGATCCTTGAGAATCCTCTCACCACTCCAACACCCTTTCTGAGCACTGTCCAAACCCAGCATACCCATTCTTTAGCAGTTCTATCTGCCTATTCCCAGAAAGTTCATAGGTGCAGCCACCACAGTGACCATCCCAGGAGTCACTAAACAACCAGGCCTCCATTTGGCTGCTGACTCACACCCCCTAGAGTTGCAAACTAGCAACCTACAACTTGCAGACTGATGTGAAACTCAGATAGGTCTTGTGGGGTCTGTACAGCGCTTTTAAAGAAACAGAATTTGTTGCTAGTGTTTAGAAATTGGGATATTTTACATCAGTATCTTGTTTCCCATTTCCCTTGAACGGGCTCCATTGAGACAACATTTTTTTTCCCACCCAAACTCCAAAAATAACCAGCAAGTGGAGTAGGGGCTATTCTCTTTCAAGGAGTTCAAGGCAATGGCTACCAAAGGCCAATAATATCACAAAAAGAGAGGCACTCAGGTGTTGCATTTGGTAGAAATATTCAATACCACCCATGGAGTATTCTTCCAAAACAAAACACAAAACCCTCAAATGTGAATCTGATCAAGACTCTAGAACTAACTACCAATTTATAGGACATCCAGAGGAGAGGAACATGTGATGACAGGAAGAAAGTCTGGAAAGTCCAGACCACAGAAAACCCTGGACAAATAACATGACTCTTTAGTTTTAAAAAAACACTGCAAGCAAAAAAATAGAGAGATGGAGGGGGAAATGTGTAGATCAAAAGAAACTTTAAGAGACAGTTCAACCATGTACCTATTTGGATACCGATTCACATAATCTAACCCCTTTAAAAATGTAAATGTTGACTGCCTATTTGATGATATTAAGGAATTATTGTTAAAGTTTTGTAAGCACAATAATGGCATTGTGATTTTTTAAAGAGTTTTATCTTTTACAAATGCATATATAAACATTTACAGACAAAAGGATTTGCTTCCAAATAACCTAGGCTGAGGTCCAGGAGTGGGTGAAGGTACATATGTAGAAAGATTAGCAATGTTATTGGTGATGTTGAAACTGGGTCAAGGGTAAATCAGCCTCATGAGTCTATTCTCCTTACTTCGTATATGTTTGAAAACATCTATAATAAGTTTTTCTAAAGGGTATGGTGTAGAGCCCTAGCTCATCTGAACCCTATGTTCCCTGCAAAGTTTCTACAGTTTGGGGTCTGGGTCTAATGTCTGCTGCCTGGTGAGGGTGAGAGTCTTTCCAGGTCTTTACTTAGACTCCCATCCAGAGAACCCCAGACTTGTGACTACAGCCTGTTAACTCTGCCCTTTACTCTTTCTGTACCTCTCTACATGACATTAGCAAATGTGAAGATTCAACTTATTTAAATGAGACACATTTAATGATCAAGCCTTGGAATCCTAATATCTATGCTCTTCCCTACCCTGCTCCTCTCCCCACCCCAAAGTATATAATTTATTTTTCCTTTGTTTTCTTTTTTTTTTTTTGAGTTGGAGTCTCACTCTGTCGCCCAGACTGGAGTGCAGTGGCCGCTCCCGGCCACCGCAACCTCAACCTGCTGGGCTCCGGCGATCCTTCCGCCTCAGCCTTCCGAGTAGCCGGAATTACAGGCATGCGCTACCATGCCCGGCTAATTTTTTTATTTATTGTAGACATGAGGTCTCGCCTGCCCAGGCGGGTCGAACCCGCGGCCTCTGGCAATCCACTCACCTCAGCCTCCCAAAGGCGCGGGATTACAGGCTGAGTCACCAAGCCCAACTCTTCCTTTGTTTTCTAACTTTTAGTCAACATCCTATTCCTAACAGAAACACATCATTGCAATGGCCAGTGTGGGCTCTGCACAGGACATGTGGATCATAAGCACACAAATCCCCAGTCTTTCCAACAGACCTCTGTGGGTAACTGCTGGCTGCTCCCTCCAGACCTGGCCTGTTAAAACAGGGCAGACTGTCCCAAGTGCACCTCAGTGCATCATGCTGTACACATTGGTGGCAATGTGACACAGGATCAGGAACTCAGGTCTAGACTCAGACCTGGTTTAGATATCAGTTCTATTGTGTCTGTGACCCCGAGAAAGCTACTAAACCTCTCTGGGTCTCTTTTTTGTTATCTGTAGTATGAGCATAATAATAGTATTTCCCTCACTGCATTATTGTGAGGATTAAATCCAAAAATGCTGAACACAGGGCTAATTAGTTAGTAAGTATCCAATAAACAAACTAGTCTACATATCAACCATAATGGAATGCATAATGGATACATCCATCCATCAAGGCATGCCTGGAGGACAGATCCACCAGACTGTCAAACACTCTTGAATGAGAAAGCCCAGAACTGAGGACATGAGCGCTCTGCCACTCACATCAGGTGGCCCTAGCCTCTGTATGGAAGACCTAACCTCTGCCCTCATGCCCTCCCAGTGCCCATGTCACACTCCATTAGGTACCTGTGTCCTCCGGGGAGCCATAGGAGGGGCTGCCCTGGGATAAGGTAGCCCAGCTTGAGTCCTCGTCACTGGCTGCACTGTTCCGCATGCCAAACAGAAGGCTGGCACTCTTGCTGTGTTCCCGGGGGCCGTCTGTAAGGGCCTGGGGCCCTGGGGGGGCCTCCACACTTTCCAGGGGCTCGGGCAGCCCTTGGGGAGAAGACAAGTCCTCCTCCTCCTCCTCCTCATCTTCTTCTTCCTCATCATCCTCCTCAGCCTCCCCTGCCGCCTTCTCCTCTCCCTCATCTGGCCCCTGCTCTTGAGTGCTGATGATTAGGCCAGATCCTCGAAGCCCTCGGTTGGCTGCATTGTGGGCTGAGAGCTCCAGCTCAGAGTACAGGTGTATCAGGCCCTTGGGACCCAATGGTGCCATCTCGGGCTCCTGGCTGGCCTCTTCTGCCAAGGTCAAGGTCACGTTGCGATTCTGGTCACGATGGGCTGTGGCGGCCCGACGAAGCTGGTTCTGGCCCTCCTTCAGCCACTTGGCATTGGCGGGGCCTGGCTCAGGCCCACCACCCTCCCCCATGGCACTGCGCAGGTCCTTGGGTCCCACAGCTGTGGCCTGCAGCTTGGCGTTGAGCAGCTGGTTGTGGGCAGCGTGCAAGGGCAGGGGCAGGCTCAGTGCAGGGCCTCCGTGGCTGTTGGCGTTAATGGCCGACTGGCTCAGTGACGATGGAACAGACATGGCCTTGGTAGATCCTGTGGGGTAGGGAGGGGAGATGCTGTTGAGCTTCTGGGCCAGGAGAGCAGCATCCTTGCTTTATCCCCAGGACTATGCCCTGTGCCTCCTCATCTCCCATACTCAGCAGGCCAGCACACATGGCTCCGTGTCCCAAGAGGACAACAGGGTTCAACTTCTATTCCGGCACCATCATCTCCATCACAGGCCAGGTCCACCCCATCCTCAAATCTCTAGCTCTGAGCTTTCTGTGATGGCACAGCCGGCACCCGTTTTGCCCCCGCTCCCACCAGCAAAGGCTCCATACAATGGCTCTCTGTGCATCCCAGCCCCCTAGCTCATCCACCCGGGGCTTACTGTGCCAGGGACACTCCTAGCACAGTGGCTCATGTGGTCACTGGACACTGACTGTCCTTTTCCTCCTGCCACACTGCCATCTCAAGCCCCGCTACTGTGAGCTCCTTGGTGTGTGTTCCTATCACCATAACTCACTGAGCTCAACCAACCCCCAAACCTACCCCACACTAGGGACTGTGAGGATCAGAGACAATGAGCTAGAACCAGTCCCCTGGGGCATGGCACTGGAAAGGCAGGTCACTGAGTTTAGGGCCCTCAGCTCCAAGTCATGGCTCCTTCCATCAACTGAAGCTGCATTTTGGTGACATTTCCAAGAAATATCTCCCCTCCAGGCACCAGGCCTCCCGCCAGTCCTTAAAATGCCCCATCCTGGGTCACCACAGGAGACTTTGGTGTGGGTTCTCCAGTCCTTCAAGTTATTACGCAAATGTTACCTACTCAGTGAGTCTTCCCTGAATACCCATTTTAAAACTGCATGCTACCATGGCCCCTCATCAGCAACCTCCAAACTCTTCCCTAGCACCTATCACCATCTGATAAGCTCATTTAACATTTACATTGTCTAATGATTGGCTCCTTATGACTATAATTTTTTTAGTAGGAGTCTTGCTCTGTCAACCAGGCTAGAGTGTAGTGGCACACTCACAGCCACTGCAGCCTCTATCTGTTGGGCTCAGGAGATCCTTCCACCTCAGCCTTCCAAGTAGATGGAGCTACAGACATGCACCACCATGCTCAGCTAATTTTTTTGATTTGTTGTAGAGGCGAGATCTCACCCAGTTGCCCAGACTGGTCTTGAACCTCTGGGCTCAGGCAATCCCCTCAGCTCCACTTCCCAAAGTGGTGGGATTACAAGCATGAGCCACTGCGCCCGGCATGACTATAATTTATAATTTCCATGTTGGTAAGGATTTTGTCTTTTTTTTGTTGGTTTTTTTTTTTTTGGAATCCCACTCTGTTGCCCAGGCTGGAGTGCAGTAGCATGCTCACGGCCACTGCAGCCTTGACCTGCTAGGCTCAGGTGATTCCACTTTAGCCTTCTGAGTAGCTGGAACCACAGGCATGTGCCACCATGTCCAGCCAATTTTTTTTATTTATTGTAGAGATGAGGTCTTGCCATGTTGCTCAGACTGGTCTTGAACCCCTGAGCTCAAGTAATCCTCTCGCCTCCACCTCTCAAAGTGCTGGGAGTAGAGGTGTGAGCCACCACGCCCAGCTGCTTTGGCCTTTTTTAAAAATACAGCATGCCTAGTACCTAGCATAGTCCTGGCACAGAGCAGGAATCCCATAAATATTTGTTGAATAAAGACATGAATCTGCCCTTCCCCCCATTTCCTGCAGGTCCCACTTTGGCATCTCCTCGCCCAGTCTAGTTAGGAAGCACTTTGGTTACGCTACTGTGCTTCAACCGAATTCTACCTGCCCTTCAAGTAAGAGGATCTCCTGCTCCACAACTGGGCTTCCTCCTCACAAGCCCTTCATGGGTCAACTTCTCCACAACATGAGTCCTACACATCCTTCTAGCCCACTGCCCCATGGGATCCACCCTTAGGCCTCTTCCAACCTCCCCACTCTCCCTGGTCTTCCCTGTTTTGTTACTGTCCTTCCCTGACCCCATGATAAAATATCCCTCCCTGGACCCCACTGTTCATCCCACAGTTCTTTCTCCCTGACCAACCACTACCCACTTCTCTCTTATCCTGAGCCCTCCTTGTGAGTCCTCCCTCTGACAGCCCATACTACTCTCTCCTCCCCTGAAGTCCTCAGGGTTCTCTCCTCCTACTGGAACCTTCTCCCAGCATGCAATTCTCCCTCACTGACCACCCTAACAAACACCACAGTGCTTCCTTTCTGACTCCCACAGTACGATTCTTTCTCCTCGCTATCTGAGAGTTCCCTATCTCCCTATTCCCTCACTAAGGAGCTCTTTCTTACCCTAACCACCCACTGCCCCAGTTCTCTCTGCATCCAGCACCGTGTTGCAGGCTGCCTTAGCAAGGCTCTCCCATCTCTCCAGGTGGCATGTGTGGCCCTGAGGCAGGAGCCACAGCTCGCCTTTCTATCATTTCTAGTTCCTCAGACCCTAGCACGATGCTATGCATACATCTGTAAAAAGAAGGGGAAAAAAGGGGTCTGTCCATGTGTCTGCCTCACGTGTAACTGTTGGTCTGCTCAGTGTGGCTCCACCTGGCCAGTGAGAAAATTCATGGTCACTGGAATACATGAAGAAAAAAATAGACAGCTCTGCCTTCACCCAGAACCACAGTAATCTTCCAAAAATGGAAACCAGATTGTGTCACTCCCTGCTTCAGAAAATTAGAGGGTTCACCACTGCCTTTAGGATAACATCTGAGCTCATTAGCAGGGCATCCAAGAGTCCCTTGAGGCAACCCCTATGACCTCTCAGTCCTCCTCCCCCTTCTTGCCTCCTTCATACCTTCTACCCAGGCACATGAAGTGTGGCGGGTTCTGGAACACATCATACACTCTTACAGCCCAGGGTCTTTGTGTACACTGCTCCCTCGGCCTGGAATCCTGTCTCTCCTTGTTAGAATCTCTGCTTATATTTCAAAACAAGCTCAGCGGTCATAGCTCCTAAGCAGTCTTTTCTGTTCTCCCCTCACCCTCACGCGACTATTCCCTCCTTTGTGTCTCACAACACCACATTTTATCTGAGTGTCTGAGGTCATGTCTTACTCAATTTTGCATACCCATGACCAAGGAGAGCTTGCTGTGTGCCTGCCACAGAGTGGGCTGTTGTGTGGAAAGAAAGGAAAGATGGAGGGGACAGACATAGGGGTGGGAGGAACTAGGA
This sequence comes from Carlito syrichta, assembly GCF_000164805.1. Classification (NCBI taxonomy): domain Eukaryota; kingdom Metazoa; phylum Chordata; class Mammalia; order Primates; family Tarsiidae; genus Carlito; species Carlito syrichta. The sequence continues at coordinate 6,751 of NW_007086985.1, forward strand.
ACTAGGACGTTCAGAAATGGCTGGGAATAGAAACCAAAAAAGGCTGAATGACTCCATTGACTGGGGAGGAACAAAGGGACTGTTCAGGAGGGCACCAGAGAATGCCAAAGGGTCCCTGAAAAGGATGTAAGTTGGAACGAGAGTCCTGGACAGGTGAAGGCTGAGATCTAGGAAGAAGGGAAGTAGTTAGCTGAAACCAATGTCCTGGCTCGGAGACTGTTCAACAGTGGCATCTCCATGGCTTTCAAGAGATGGAGGACCCCATGACTCTGCCAAGTTTAAGTGACCTTAGGGATGGAGAGCCCTCCTCTGAAGCCAGGTTCCTCAAAGGTCAGGCTGGGATCAATCTTTTTGGCCCTAGGAGGTATGCTCTGAGAAGGCTGTATGCACCATAAGGTAGGGACAGTGAAGAGCCAGGCTGACTTCAGGGCAGTCCGGCCAATCTGGTCACCAGGGCAGAAAGTACTGGAGGAGGAATGGGGAATTCTGTTGTACCTGCTGAAGCTGAGCATCTAGCCCAAGGCAGTGTGGTCATCATCCCCTCACTTTTTGAGGTCAAAAAGATGACCAGCGGCCAAGTTTTTTCAAGAAGGAGCACAACCCAACCTCTCCCTGTCTTTGGGGTTGTAAATACCTGGAACATCTCAAAGAATGCAAAGAACCAAGTGGGTTCTGGCTCAAGGCAGGGAGCTGGGCAGAGCCCTCAGAGCAGTAAATAAAAGAAGTAGCCACTAAGTCTGAAGAAGCTAGCATGAGACCACAAGGGTAAGGGGTGAGTCTTGCTCGAAGTCAAGGGTCTTCTCATCTGACAGTTTACTACATGCCAGACACTGTTTTAGGCACAGGGGAGAGGGATAAATAATAAAGACATTATTCTTCCTCTGGAGGAGTTCTCAGTCTAGGTAGAAACAGCCACTGAATAAGTCATTAAAATGCAGTGTAATGCCAATGTCTAGAACAGTGCTTAGCACCCATAAGCACTCCTATTTGTTGAATAAATTACTGAGTATTATGAAGGGGGGAGAACAGGGCATTAGAAGAGCCTAGGGCCTACTTTAGCCCAGACATCAGCAAAGGCCTGCCTGAGACTAGAACACAATTCTCTTCGGGCCACCTCTTTTAGATGACAATCTCCCCTCCTAACTCACAAAAAAAGGGAAGCCATCTGTAGGAGAACATCCTCAAACATACAAGTTTACCAACTTCAAAACCTATCCTTTTCTCTGCTTCCTAAGACCAATTGTTTCACCTAAAATTTGGATCCTTCCTGTTGTGCCTTTCTAGGAATTTTACACCACTGTTGATCTATCTTCTCTTCTTCTTCTCCTTCTCAATAGGACCCACTATCTCCCAACTTGAAAAGAAAATATTTCTTGACCCCACACTCCTCCAGAGCCACTCACTAATGTATCTCTTCCCTCCCTGACACAGGCAAACTTCTTGAAAGAGTTATCTCTACTCACTGTTGCCACTTCCTCACCTCCCACTCACTCCTCAACCCTTTCCAAAACTGCTTCCACTCCCAGCATGACTCAGTCAGTAACAGCTCCTACCAAGGTCAACACAATCCCTATGTCATTCAGTTCAACCACACTTACAGTCCTCATCTTGGTTATCCTCTCAGCAGTATCTGACCCCATGCTCCCTCATCTAGTTTTCACCCATGGCTTCTACAGTCTGCAATTCCTGGTTTTCTTATTACACTTCTGGTTACTGTTTATTGGGTTCTTAGACTCCATTGCTGGCTCGTCTTCCTCTATCGGTCATTACATGCTGGAGTTTCTCACAGCTTATTCTTATGCCCCTTTTTCTTTCTCATCCTATGTTCAATATAGGTATTCATTCATGCCCACAGCTTCAAGGGCCATAGATAGATGACAGATAGATAGATATAATCGATGATTTCCAAATTTTCTTCTCCATTCTCATCTGAGCTTCAGACATAAACATTCAACTTTCTACTCAACATCTCCACTTGGGTGTCTAAAAAGGCTCTCAAACTAATATGTCCATTCATGTTTCTCACTCCCACCACTTAACTGGTCCTCTTTCAGGATCCTGGCTCATGGAATGATATGACCACTCATCCTGTCGTGTGAGCCATAAGTATGGGACCGTCCTTGACTCATCCTTCTCCCTCACTCCCTATATCCAACCCATCTCCAGGTATTGAAAATTTTCTCTCTGAGAAAATTTATGAATTGCATCTACTCTCCACATCCTCTATCATCAAATATCTACACCAAGTATGAAGACCTTAAAGGCAACATTCTTAACGTGACCTAAATGGTCCTGTTCAGTCTGGTCTCTGCCTTCCTCCGCACTACCTCCAGTTTCATCACTCTGCTCTCCAGCCTCAGTGGTCTTCTTTTAATTCCCCAAAGACATCATCCAATTCCCTTCTACAAGGTGTTTGCACATGATTTCCCTGCTGCCTGGGACCTCTTTCCCTACTCTCTCAGCCTGATTAACTCCTACTCATCCTTTACATCTTAGTTTAAATGGCATACTTTCAGAGAAGCCATCCTGGACCCATTCTCCCTATCCCTCAGACCAGTTTAGCTGTTGTTCTTGTGTGCACTCAAGGCACTACACAGCTTTTCTTAATGGTATTTATTACATTTGTAAATGTTATTTTTATTTGATTTCCCTCCTAGATTGTCAGTTTCATGAATAAGCCAGGAAAAACACTTGTTTTATTTTGCTCATGATTATGTCTTCATTACCTAACACAGTGCCTAGCATATACTAGGTGCTCAAATCATATCTGTTGAATGAACAAGTGATCAAATGCGTTTTTTTTGTTGTTTGTTTGTTTGTTTGTTTTGAGTTGAAGTCTCACTCTGTCGCCCAGACTGGAGTGCGTTTTTTAAAGGATCGCTCTGGATGCTGTGCTGAGCATAGTTAAGGGGAGGTAGGCAAGAGGATGCACTATTGGTGCAGTCAAACAAAAAAAACATGGTGGTCCAGATTAAGTTTGATAGCAATGGGGATGGAGTCAGTGAATGAAATTGAGAAATAGTTAGGTAGTGGATGGACAGAAGTTGGTAAAATTCGATGCAGAAGATAAGGGAGAGAGATTAATCTCAAATCTTGCCCAGGATTCCATCTTGGGCAACTAATAGAAAAGTAGCCATTTCTAAGATTTGAAAGAAGAACAGATTTGGACGTAAGGTAGACGGGGAACCAGAGAAGATAATTCAGGATGGAATCTATAGGTTTAGAATTCCTGTTGGTCTTCCAAAGGGATGTCAAGAGGACAGTTGAATATACGAGTCTGGATTTCAGGAAAGAAGTCTGGACAGGATACATACATTTGGGGATTATTAGCATATAGATGAAATTTCAAGCCTTGAGAGTAAATAAAATATCCAGGGAGAAAGGAAAGAATGAGAGATTACAGTTCAGGACAGAACCAAAAACCTCGCCAGCATCTACAGAGAGGAGAAGGAGGAAGAAAATGAGATTGAGAAGGGAGAGACAATGCCATAAGAGAGAAACCAGGAAAATGCTTCAAGGAGAGTGAACTGACATACACCACTGAATACTACTGAAAGATAAAGGGAATAATAGGAAAGTGTCCACTGGAGTTTGCCACACGGAGGTCTTGGGTGACCTTGGCCTGGACAGTCTCAGTGGATATCAGGGACAGAAGGCAGAGTGGGGTGGAGTTAAGAATGAATGGGAAGTAAGGAAATGAAGACAGCAAGTGTAGAAGAGGTTTGACTTTGAAGCGGGGAGAGAGCTGGACTATATAGCTGCAGGGGCTCAGAATGCAAGAGACACACAGATTCAAAACAGGTTGGGAATAACCTCTGAATTGGCAGTGGGAAAACAGCTCCTAATGAGTGCTCCTGCTCGTGCTAGGCCTCCAGGCTGAGCTGGGCACACAGACGTCCCAGGGCACACCCCTCGGTCGCTGAGGGCAACAGAATGCGGCTTGACAGATCCCGGGCCCGAGACCCCTGCTGGAATCCATGCGGCCTGCCTCCCTACCCCACCCACGTCCCCTTCCCGGCCCTTGA
>NW_007086985.1:11160-61541 GCF_000164805.1 Carlito syrichta
TAGACGACGAGGCCACAGACTCACCCTGCGCACCCCGCAGGGCCCTGGCCCCGCACCCCCGCGGGGCGGCGCACGGACGCGGCTGGAGCCCGGGCGACTTGGGACGGTGCGGGGACCGCGGCCGCGCCGGGAGGGGCTGCGAGGAGGCAACCTGCTCCCCTCTTGCAGCAGCCTTCCCTGACGTCCTGCCAGGGAGGCAATGAGGACACGGCGCTGGTGATAATAATAGCTCGTATTTATTGACCACTTACACTATGTCAGGCTCTGTGTTAAACCGTTTACATGCATTAATCTCCACATCGGCCCTGCAAAATCGCCACAATTATTATCCTCACTTTTCAGAGGCAGATGCTGAGATTTAGAAAGGTCAAACGAATTGCCTGCAGTCACAATGAGTGGTCATCTCAGACTGGAATTCAGATATTTCTTAATACCGTACCCCTGCTGATGAACATAACGCTGAGACCCACCAAGTCCTCAAAAATGTCAAGAATAAATCGTCCCACCCCAGTAGAAATGCACAAGGAAGGGGAGATTGTGAATGAAAAGTGTAGAAAAGAAGAAAGAGATGGTGGGGCGCAGTATTTACTGCAGACCCTCTCTAGATAATGGGATAGATCCCAGTGGTCGGATCAGTGGCTTAGAGGCCATCAAGGAGAATGAGGAGGTATGTTCCCACCCAGGAAGCCTCTAAAGACTCACTCTTACAAGGCAGAGGTGTTAACTTATTAAACCTTTTAACCTATTGAACAGCTAGCTGACTGGATATGCCCTCAAAGGCACCCAAAACTAAAGGTGTCCAAATCTAAATTCATTATTTTATCCCTCTTTATTGGTCTTCTAAGGACTTTCACTCCAGTGAAAAAGAACCCTGCCCAACACACACATGTACATGGGTGTGCCCCCCACCCCCTGACTGGATACAGTTCCACTTCATCCATTCAATGAATGACACCAAGTCATCTTTCACTTGACTTGAGATAAATATAAATGTTTTAATTTTTTATTATGGAAAGTTTCAAATATATTAAGACAGGACAGTATAATAGACCCTCATATACCTATCGTTCAGTTTCAACAATTATCAATTCATAACCAAGTTTATTATGATTTAACAAATGCTTGTGATATATGAACCATGTGCCAAGTACCAAGCTAGGGCCTTAGGGATCCAAAGATGAATCCAATTTGACTGTATCACACCTGGAGGATACCTCTGTCCTATGTCCTTGAAAGATGAGAAAGAATTATTCAGAAGAAGAAAGGCATCATCGTTCATTCATTCATTTTCCTTCAACAAATAATTATGTGTGAAGCACTCTCCTCGGTGCTAGGAACAGGTAAAGACACCAGATACCGCTCCTGCCATCATACAGGCTGAAACTGAACAGAAGAAAGAGAGGTTAAATGTGTAATTAGAAGTATGATGGGTATCCTGAAGGAGAGGGACAGGGTACTATGTGAATAGGCTTAATTTGGCCTGGAAGGTTTGGGAGTGTTTCACAGGAAGTGATACTTTAGTGAGGGGAAAGGATAAAGGAGGTAGAGGGCAGCTAGGAGAAAAGAAATTTCTAGAAGTACAGGAAGACCAGAATGGGTGTGATACTGGAGAAGAATGGCACAAGATGAACTGGAAAGGTGGGAAGAAGCCAAATCAAGGTCATGGTTGTTGGGCTAAGGGCTTTGAACTTTATTTTTTGTTTATTGATTTATTTTGAGTTGGAGTCTCACTCTGTCATCCAGGCTGGAGGGCAGTGTAATGCTTGCAGCCACCACAGCCTCTACCTGCTGGGATTATAGGCATGAGCCACTGTGCCCGGCCTTGAACTTTATTTTAAGGGCAATGGAAAATCATGGAAGGGTTTGATTGAAGCAGGAGAATGACGTGTTCACCCTTGTCTTTTAGAAAATCACTTCCAGTTGCTGAGGGAGAATAGATATGAAGAGAGTAAAACTGAAAGTGTGGAGACCAGTTAGGCAGCAATTAAAGTGGCCTAGACATGATGTGGTAGGGCTAGGAATAAAGAAAATTGCATGGGTTTAATAAAGATTTAGGAGGTAGAATTCACAGAAATGAATGATCATGTACTGATTGGCTATGGAATTGTGGAGAAAAAGACAACTTCCAGATTTTTGCTTGAGAAAAATGAAAAAAATCCAGAAATATCTCCCTTTTACAGATAGTTCACCACAATACTTGTCTTCCCAATCTCATTGAGCAGGAAGGCTGCAGTAGGCAGGAAAATCTCTTCCGGGAACCAGAGGGACACAGATAGCATGATGAAAATGGGGAGAGGGGTCTGATTAACTAGTACAAACAAGGAAGATGTGCTGTTCACATGGGCATCTTCTTCCTGAGATATTTGACCCACACTCAGTCTTTCCAAATTCCTGATCTCCTCCCAGGTCTGCAAAGTCTCCTGACCAATGGGGAATTAACCTGTGCCCTTCACTCATCCTCTCCCGACTATTATCTCTTCCCCCTTCTGATGCTTTCTATTGGATAACAGCAACTGATAGCCTAGGAAACTACCTCAGGTGCTGCATATAGTTCTGAACAATGTGGGTCTCTCTGAGACAGCGGTCTTTTAAAATGATTGCCTTGAACCTACCAGGAAAGACTTCATTTGGAAGCAAGTCATCCAGAGTAATTTACCAAGAGTAATGGTTTGTACTATTTGGTTTGGTAAGCCAGCCAATTAGCATTTCCAGGTAGTTGGCTCCCAACTCACCTACATGAAAGGACAAAGCTTTCATGTCTATTAACAGTAAAGACACTTCTGGAGCAAAGGCAGCTTTACCATCCAGTACATATAAGTATTGCTTTGATAATGTAATTTCTCTTATAGTTGATCTGATAAATCTCCTTTCTTCTGGGCAGTGGCTGTCACTTGGAAAATCTATAAAGAGCAAAGTCATCCCACATAGTACACAAAGTGAAATTCATATGTCAAATTCAAGACCTGACAAAAATTTTCTCAACACTCTTCCTCAAGTGAACTATTGTAACACACACCCAGAGGAGCACACAGGGTAAGAAAGGAAAAAGACTGAGAAGTGAACTCTGGGAATGGCAACATTTAGGGAGCCAGCACAGGAAAAGAAGGCCAAGAAGAAAGCTGAGAAGAAACAGAAAGGTAAGAGAAGAATCAAGAGAGAGTAATGTCATGGAAGAAATCCAAGAGAGGAAAGACTTTCAAGGAGGAAGAAACGGTCAACAGCATCAAATGCAGCAAAGATTTTCAATAAGGTCAAGGCAAAAAAGTATCCTTTGAATATAACAACATGAAGGTCATGGATCTTCTTGATTTGATCTGTTTCCATAGAAAATAGAGGCAGAAGCTGCAATGTGATGAATTGAGCAAATAGAAAATGAGGAAGTAGAATAAGTAAATTCAGAATCTCGTTTTGAAAAATTTGGAAGAATAGACAGTAGCTGGAGAGGAATGAGAGATTATCCTATGTGAGTCCTTAAAATAGAAAAAGATTCTGGTTTTGCATTATGGATTTTCCTCAAAAAAATAAAAGGAGAACTGCTATATGATCCAACAATTTCATTTCTGGGTATACATCCAAAGGAACTGAAATCAATATGTTAAAGGAGTATCTGCACTCCCATGTTCATTGTAGCATTATTCACATTAACCAAGATATGGGATCAACCTAAGTGTCCATCAACAGATGAATGGATAAAGAAAATGTGATATATAGACACAATGGAATAGTCTTCAGCCTTTAAAGAGAGGGAAATCCTGTCATTTGACATAATATAGATGAACCTAGAGAACAGTATGCTAAGTGAAATAAGCTAGGAACAGAAAGATAAATACTGCATGATCTCACTTATATGTGAGATCTAATAAAGTTGAAAGCATAGAAGTAGAACATAGAATGGTGGTTACTAGGGCACCAGCATGGAGGGTAGGTGGAAGCAGCAAATGAGGAGTTGATGATCAAAGGGTACCGTGTCCCAGATAGACAGGAGGAATAGGTTTTGAAATCTATTGAACTGTGGGTATATTAAAATGATAATGCGTTGTATATTTCAAAATAACCAAGAGAGTAAATTGCAAATGTCTCACCATAAAAAATGATAGGCAGATGAGGTGAGGAATATGTTAATTAGCTTAAGATAGTAACAATTTGAACAGGAGTATAAACAACCAAAAGATATCGGTAGAGAAGATGAATTTGAAAATAGGGAGATCCTGGGGCAGTGAGAGGGACTAGGATCAAGGACTCATGTTGAAGAACTGGACATCTTAACTTTATAAACAGAAGGAATAGGGGTGAGGGTAAGGGTGCAGGTAGGATCATTTAAAATGTGAGAACAGGGCAGAGATTGGTGTATTTTATGCCTAGTGATATCAATATGTTCAAAGTCTTTAGCTGAGGAAGAGAAGGAGAATTGGATGGGGGAACAAGAAAATCCTCCCGAGATAAATATTATCCTTTACGAACATCTGTTGTTTCCGTTGTTGTTATCTGCCCAGCATCTATTCCCCCTTTACGGATGTAATGGCACATCCGTTTTCTTTGGAGACCCATCCCCTCCCCATTCGTTGTCCATGTGGTTTGGATGGGAATCATCCCAGTCCCACGATCCACTTCAGTGGTGGGCTCCTAAACCAGGATTGGCTTATCAAAGTGATCAGTTCAGGGACAGGCACATGACAAAATTTGAGCCAGTGACAATCAGATCAGGAATTTTCCTGGAATTATTAGGCAAGAGGTGCTGAAAGAATGTAAGCTTGAGGGACAGCTTGTCATTAGGATGGATGAGTCTTCCCAAGAATAAAGCCAACTTGAAAAAAGCAGAGTTAAGGGATGGAAAGAGACAGATGCCTGACATAGATTTAATGCTGAGATTTACCTCTGCCTGAAGTCAAAATCTGCCCATAGATTATTTTTTAAACTCCATAAGTCACTAAATTCTCTTTCTGCTTACATCACTTTAAGTTGGGTTTTATCACTTACAACCAAGGGTTGCAGTGAATATAAATACACATGGTAGATATTACCTATTGGTACTCACTCCCACATTCACTCTTCTATAATCTCCCCTGTACCACCAGCTAGAAATATGAAAACAAAATTTCTCAGACTCCATTATCAGTTTAGCTTCAGTTATGTCTAAAGGTGGGAGAAAGGAAAAGCCCTTCTGTTTCTGGCAGTGCCTCTGGCAGCATCAGCAGCAGTAGTTCCTGCCTAGCAAAAGTGGAGGTGGTTCCTGCAGCATCAGCAATACAAGCTCCAATAGCATCAGCTGCTAGTACAGATTTGTGGGCGCCAGCTTCTCAATCTTTGGGTAATAACTTTTCTCCCTTTTGCCCCTCTATATCAAGACTATAGTAGCTTTCTAATCTTTGGGTAACCCTGCTTTTCCTGTTATGTATCTCTAAACCTCCCTGCAACTTTGGGACAAATTTACGTTAAATCCTTCTCTACTTGGATTAACTAGAGTGGTTTCTGTATCCTTACTGAATGATTGATTCAATACCCATTCCTGTTTTGCATACACATACACATGCACACACACACACAGACACGCAAGCACAAGCACAGAGAAGTTATGTTTCTCAAATTTATAGAGTTCCTAAAAGGCATGGCTGGGATTGGAATTCAGAAATGTCTGGCTCTAAAGTTCTTTCTCTGACCTACAGTTTTGTTTTGTTTTTTAAACAAACCTAGATTCCCCAAAGAATACAGTGGTTTTTGCTATTATTAATCTCTTCTTTTCTTTTTTTATAGCCAGATAAAATAGAGGCTAAAGGGAGAAGAGAAATGAAAGTATTGTTAAGAAATTTGTTGGCTAGGCTCGGTGACTCAGCCTGTAATCCCAGCACTTTGGGAGTCTGAGGCGAGTGGATTGCCTGAGCCTGAGGGTTCAAGAGCAGCCTGGGCAACTTGACAAGACCTTGTTTCTACAATATATCAAAAAATTAGCCAGGTGTGGTAGTGTGCACCTGTAGTTTCAGCCTGGAGCTACTTGTAAGGCTGAGGCGGAAGGATCGCTGGAGCCCAGCAGATGGCTGCTGGGGTGACTGTGAGTGTGTCACTGCCCTCCAGCCTGGGTGATGGAGTGAGACTCCAACTCAAAAATAAAGCAAAATAAATAAAATAAATTTGTTTAGATACTCAACCTTGATGTTCAATTTGGGTAGGAAAAGTGGCTTTAAGGGAATTAATGATTGTGAGAGTAACAAAGTCAAAAAGCAGGAATGTGGGGGATGAAGTTGAGAGGGAGGCAGAAGATAAGGATTGAAGGTTGCTCACAAGAGGGATATGGGAATTTGAGAAATTTCTTCACAGGTGGGAAGCATTTGTGAGTGATAAATAGGGTTAAGGTTTGGCCCTAGTAATTGAGTGGCTGAGTGGGACTTCAGTCTGTAAAGTCTTCAACAATTGACAGGACACAGGATGCTGGTAGATGATGGTCAAAAGAATGGTAGGGAGAATGGTATGACTGACTTGCATGATGATAAAGAAGTAGAAATTTAATCTGCATAAAAAGAGGAAGAAAAACGGTGCAGATGTGTATGGAAGTGAAAATGCTGATACAACTTCCCATCTACTGGGAGAGCTACAGGGAAAGGAAGAAGGGCCCTGGGGTAGAGCTTGTTTTCTTTTTCTTTCTTTTATTTTATTTTCATTTATTTATTTTTTTGAGTTGGAGTCTCACTCTGTTGCTCAGGCTGGAGTGCAGCGGCTCACTCACAGCCACCCCAGCATTGACCTGCTGGGCTCAGGCAATCCTTCTGCCTCAGCCTTTCAAGTAGCTGGAACTACAGGTGCAGTAGATCTCCATTGCCCCCTAGACTGACAAAATTCATGTTTCCCAGGCTGACTTGGAAGGTCTCCCATGAGCATGGGAGTTCCTGCATCCTTCTCCAGTCTCATCTCTCACCAGCCACTCACCTATCCTCTGTACTGCTGAGCTGGTTGAGGTTCGTGCTCTTGGTCATCTCTTCCCTCCTTGCTTTTCTTTGCTCTCTTTACCTCCTCTTCCTGTAATGCTCCGTGGCATGGTAGTGAATTATGTTTGCTAAAGGAATTGCATAGATTCTACTCATCTTTTAAAATTCAGTTCAGGTGTTATGTCATATAGAAAGACTTTCTAATCCCTTCTCCATCCCAAGTATTGCTGGTTCCACTCTCCTTTGTATGAATGTCTTTCATCTTGGTGCCTATTTCACTTTATTGCATTTATCTGATGCATTGTCTGTGTTTCCCCTCTGACGTGATAGAGTGGCACATTCTTGATAGTGGGGACAGTCCCACTCATCTCATTACCATTGCCTGACACACTTCTCTGCACATAGGAGATGCTATATGAGAGAATGAAAGAAGTGTGAGTTGGACCTTGTTATGATCTGAATACTGGTGTCCCCCCAAAATTCATATGTTGGAAGCTAATACCCAATGTGATGGTATTAAAAGGTGGGGACTTTGGGAAATGATTATGTCACAAGGGCTTCAACCTCATGAATGTGAATAGTATTCTTGCAAAAGAGTTTGCCCCTTTTACACCACCTAAGAACATAGCAATAAGGTGCCATCTTTGAAGCAGAGCAAACCCTTGCCAGACACTGAATCTGTATCAGCCTTAATCTTGGACTTCCCTGCCCCCAGAACTATGAGCAATAAATTCCTATTGTTTATAAGTTACCCATTCTTACCCATTCTAAGATATTTTGTTATAGCAACCTAAATGGACCAAGACAAACCTTTTTTGGGGAGTTCCTTGGAGACAATCTAGAATCTTCCCTGCAATAGAACAGGTGGGAGGAGGGAAGGAAACAGAGTCTTGGTCTTTTCCCTTCATTAAAGAGGAAGAAGTTACTCCTGAGTACCAGAGTTGCCAGATAACTACTTAGACACCTCTAGGCTCCCTGACATGATGCAGTGGTGGTCTCAAATGTAGCACATGGACTTAATATGACTCCGACTTGAGACACTGGCCTTGTCTCTACTCCTTAGACTGGCAGCCAACTGCAGTTCCAAAGCATTAGGAATAAAGAGAAAAGCTCAAGATACTCTTTAGGAGTGAACCCTATAGCCATGCTGCCTGGCCTCTAATCTCTGTTTCCAGCTCCAGCTCCAGTTCCTGATTGGAACATAATCTGAGATACTATCCCCCCACTCTCAGCCCTTGAGGCGGAAGCCATGCTATGGCCTGGCCTCCCAGTGCAAAGCCTTGTGTGGCAGTCAGAGCTTATCAGTCTACTGCTCAGCCTACCAAAGCCCTATAAAGCAAAGGACCACCAGGTCAGGAGACGAAACCAGATGAGGCCATGAGCCACAGTCTGGGTCTACTTCAGAACTCCTTCTTGAGAAAATCCAAGGGATGGGTTTGAGTATATATTCACTGTCCCTGGAAGGTGAATAGTATTACTTCCATTTTATAGAAAAGGAAATTGAGACTGGGATATGAAAGCTAAGAGAAAGGGCCCCCTGCTAGATTCTCAGGCTTTCCCCCCCCTCAAACAAAGCAGCGTCCAACCTCAGCTGGGTTGGAAAGGCAGTGGAGGAATAGAGTCTCATCTGAGACCTACCTACCTATAGTCCAGGCCCGATGTCTAGCCAAATGGTTGTCAGCAGATTTGAAATTTAATGCCTCAGCCAATTTAAGACCAGAAGGGAGCACTGTTCATAACTTATTAACTTAGCTATAGCTAACAGGTCCCATTCCAGTGCAACAGCATTTCCAGCAACACATGACTGACGGGGCTTTCAGTTTCAGGTCTTGGAGATAAATGCTGTGGGAGTTGGGGGTGGCAGGAAGGAAGACCAGAGGGGAACCAGCCTCTACATGGCAATATTTACTGGTCTAGATGGTGCAGACACTCAGGAGGCTACAGGACTAGGCCAGATCCTTCCCACCAGAAGAGCTCCTGATGTTCCAGTAGGATTCCCCCCTGCCCCCCCGCCCTGCACCCCGACACACACACACCCAGGGACTATGTTCTGCAAATGAACTCCATGGTGCCAGGTCCCTGAGTCATTTTTTCTCTACTCTCTCCAACTTGCCTCTGGCACATAGCTGGTATCTTTCTGTTTCCTTACCTCAACTTCATTCTGCTTGTTATGCCCAACTCATGGCAACCAAAGCCATGAGTAGTGCTCCCTGAAGCATTTGGAACCACAATTTAAGGGTCGTTAGATAGAATCTCTTCCAAGGCAACTCAGAGCCAGTCCACACTGCTCATGCATAGATGCTCCGAGCCCCGTTGTTCCTTATGCCTTGGGACCAAGCTGTGGACACTTATTAGTACGTTGGGTCAGAGTCCTAGCTCTGCCCCTTACTTGTATAAACTCAGCAGCTCCTCCTCTTACTCTGGTTCTCTTTTCCCCACTATGTGTATTTAGTCTGCAAAAAAAAACCAGTTTTTTTTAAGAATAATCCGTGTAAAACTGAGGTTTTGTCCCTTAACCCTCCCCTCTTTTGCTTCCAGAACCTTGTTTGAGCTTGAGAGCCTCAATAAAGAAGTTGCTAACTTTTCAACTTAAAGAAAGAAGTAAGATTGTTCCACAACCAAGGTCCCTTGAAGCAATCTGGCTTTATTGTGAAAAAATTGGAAAGGTGGGCCCAGGCCAGACTCATGTCAGAAGGCCCCTCAGTGAGTACAGCCCAGAAGATTGGCCACTTTCTGGGGCTGGGGAGGTGTCTTGGCTGCATTCAGTTTATCTACATCACTGTAGCAGTACAAATTGGGGCCATGGATGAGGTACAAGCTGGGACCACTGGCAGAACACGAGTTGGGGCCAAAGGACTTTTCCACACACATGGCCCCATCAACCTTCTCATGAGGCCAAGCAAGCTCTGTCCACGTGGCTTGAGCTCCTGACTTCAGGTCCAGCCACCACAGTCGCCGTCCTGGGAAGAAGGCACCAAACATAGCATCCCCATGTCCATGGGGATTCTAACCTAACCCTTCCCATGCCCTGGTGGGGGGTTATGCTACAGACAGGTAGCAGAACAAGCCACCCCTTAGCACCCAGAAGCCCCTTACCTGCCATGACATGGAGCCGAGAAGACCCAGGACAGACAAACGCTGCATCCACAGTATCAAGGCTGATCCCATGAGGGCTCCCAAGTTCCTTCTCCAGCCGCTTGGGATAACCACTTACTAAGGTGTAGCCTCCCTTTGTCAGGAAGACATACACTTGGGTGCCCTGGAGGAAAAAGGACAGTAATCAACCAAAAGACAAAGATTCTTGTCCCAGTCTCCACCTCAAGCCTCTCCTCCAACACACACCTGGACCAGATAGAGTTTTTCCTCCCAGGAAAAGGCAGCATCCACCATTGAAGGACCATGGGGCCACAGATGAGCAATGGGCCAGCTATGCCACCCATCCTGGCTGGTGTCCAGACGCCAGTAGTGGGACCCTGTGGGGTATCATAGGTTACTCTAGTGTTGATGGTAAAAGCCTGGGCAGTGAAGAGGCTAGCAGCAGATGCAGAAATGAGTCATGAGAAGGAGAGACTGCATCCAGAAGCCAGGACAGAAGAGGCTGGGTGAGGAGAAGTAGAGCAAGACTTTATCAGCATGTTAGGCACTGTGGCCTGGTTGGGAAAGGAGTCAGCAGGCGTCTGAAAGAAAGGCAAGGAGAACAGTGGACAAATTTACAGCTAAGGCCAACATCATGGGGTTTGGTGGGCACTCCCTAAGGATCTCAGGTGTTCATATGCAGACATGTAGTTATAGGTAATGAGATATAGTGGCCAGAAGTTAAAAGGGAAGCACCAAAACAATTTTCTACTGAGTGTTCTCCCTCTGACTGTGTTCTCTCCTGTGTAGGAGAGACAGAGGGAGGAGCTAGGTCAGCACCCCATTTTTTCCCTCCCCTTTTCACAACAACTTATGAAAGGAATTGTCTAGGCACCTGTTTATTCTTTTGTCCTCAACCCTCTTCAGTTACACTTCTGTTTCCCTCCTCCACTGCTATTGTTCTTATCAAGGTCACCAGTATCCTCCAGCTTGCAAAATCTAATGGTCAGTTCTTCGTCTTCATCTTCTCTGCCTCTCAGGAGCACTTGACTGTTCACTGCTCCCTTCTTTAAATATAGTTTTTGGATCTTTATTTCTGTGATGCCAGACTCTTCTTGTGTTCCTCCAGTGCTATCACAAAAAGCCAGGGTGATCTTGGAAAGAATAGGCCTGCTCAGTACCTTCTCTTGGCTCTTTTCTGTGGTTGAAAATCCTTACCAGGTAAACCATTCCCTGCCTCTCTCTCTTTTTCAAACCATCTACCTGCTCCTTTTTTGTGTTCCAGCCACACCAACCTTCTTTCTGGATGTTTTTAATATACTGGTGTTCTCTCTGTGGCTTTGCACTCTCTTAATAGTCATGGAACATACTTTTCATATGATACTTTTCATTTAGGAGTTCAGTTCTATTCTCTTTATGGCCACATGGCCTTGAAGTTCTGTAATCTCTTAATGGTTATATGTTTATTGTGTTCCTGTTTTTTCAAGTGCTCTCTCTCTCTCTTGCTCTCTCTCACTCTCTCTGGCTCTCACTTGCTCTCTCTATCTCTAGCATGTGTTCTCTCTCTCTCTCTCTCTCTCTCTCTCTCTCATGCTCTCTTGCTCTCTCATTCTGTGTGTGTATATATGTGTATCTCACTTTGCCCATGTGTTCTCCCAATGGTTCCATGCTCTCACCATAGCTGCACATTCTCCTGATACATGTTCTTACTACAACACATGTTCTCAGTATAGATCTTTATTTTCACTGCAGGTGTGCATTTCATCTCAGCTGTGTGTTCTCATTACAGTGTGCATTCCTATTGTGGGAATTTGCTCTCCATGTGGCTATGTATTTATTTTTCAATAGAACGTCATAGTCATAACTGATCAGATTTCTCCAGAAGTTAGGAACAAAAAGAGTATTTTCACTGCTCTATGTTTTTACCACTACCCGACTTTTGTATCCTATCATACATATATCTCAGGCTGGGTGTAAAGTGGTTGTTCACTCCCTCTCTTTGGGATGTTCTCAAGTATGGAGCATGACCATTTACGACCTGTCTAAGCCATGAGAGACAAGTTAAAAAATATGCAGCACACAAGATGAGGGATGCGAAAAAGCATACTAAGGATGAAGGTCAGGGGGGACAAAATAAGGAACCCAGTGATGAAAATGGTAGAAATGTGTCAGGGATAGGAGACACAAGTGAAAGAGATGGGAGGGAAGAGATAAGGGAGTCGGGAGCATCACTCACCACTGAAGGCATAGGTAGCGCCATGGTTGTCAGACACCAGTGCAGACAAGACAAGATTTGGGCTGCAGCGTGTATATTCAGGGCCATGGTGGGTACTGTTTCCATGGTGAGTCCTATTCCTGTGTCCATGGCCTGTGAGGAGAAGCAGGTAATGGAAACACAAAGGGAGACCAGAGGTTAGTGAGGTCTGAGGTGGAACAGATGGCTGGAGTTAGTGGGGGGTGTGGGTTTCCAATATGAGGACAATGGGAAGACCCAGAATGGAAACGGAGCTAGGGTAAGGGCCAAGGTATTATAACACAGAGGTAATGTGAGAGCTGGGGCACTCAGGATTTCCAGGCTCAGGGAAGACGGATGAATTCCAGCAGGTCCCAGGGTGAGGGCTTTCTCACCTCTGCCAGGGCAGGACATGAAGTAGTCTCGGGCATCCAGAGGGTATCTGGGAGGAACTTCTCCCGTGACAGGGTTGAAGCGCAGGAATTGATTACCCTGAAAGCAGTAGTAGCGGCCGAGCCATCGCAGGGCAGAGGAGCAGTTCGCAACAGCTGGCCAGGAACGCTCCTTTACAGTTCGCGTAGCCCAGTCCCAGAACCACTCGCGGTTACCTTTGTCCAATCAATCAACAAGCATTTGGTGAGGTCGGGTTATGCCCTCCCTTGTGCTTGCATAGGGCCCCAGGATGGGCCAGATATAGGACTGGTCACATGGACCTCATAGCCAGCAGAGAGACAGCTGAGGAGAGTGATCATACAATAAAATTCAGCAGCAAATGCAGTGCACATGATCCACTCAGCAAGGGCAGTGGGAAGAGTCAGGGAAAACTTCTCAGGGAAGGTGATACGTAAAGTGAAATCCGAAGTAGGAGTTACAAGGCAGACAAGAAGGGGATGAACTCCAGAGAAAGGAAAGAGCCTGAAACATGAAGCAAATTGAGAGTACAAAGAACAGTATCGAGTTTCTGGAGCTTAGTATTCAAGGTAGGGGTATGATAAGAGTCAAAGTGGAAGGATTGATAGGGGTTTGTTCATGGAGAGCCTTGTATGTAAGACTAAGGAGCATAAATTTGTCCTAAGGGTAATAAGCAACAATAAGAGACTATTAGCAGAATTATGCCCAGTTCGATAGGAAATTGCCAGAATGATTTTCTTTCCTTCTCCCACTTGACCACTAGACCATAACTGGCATCTCTATTTCACTTCTTTAGAAAGCCATATGGTGCCTCCAACACCACCACTACCACTATCACTATCACTGCCAGCACCACTATCCCATCACCACCAACCCACCACTACCCTGGGTTCTCAGATTCCAGTCTGGACAGACCTTGGAAGAAGAGGACACCTTCATCTTGGCATTCGCCACGGTGGCATTCCACAGCTGCATCCAGGGGGGATGGGATTCCAGGAAATTCATCTTGGAGTGACTTCGGATATCCTTTCTCCTTCTTTTCAGGAGGGTACACCCAGACTTTGTCCCCCTGCATACAAAAGCACTCTCTTTTTCACTGTGCACTCCCAGATACTGCCACTCTGAGTTTGCAAACATGTTAATTCTATTGCTCTTACACAGTATCATCCTACTGCCCCATGTACTCAGTCCATCTGTGGACAACAATGTGCTGTCCTTCTCCACAATGTATACCCCCCAGTTTGTGCAAATCTAGTCACTATTACTATAACACAGACACATCTGGCAATGTACAACTAGATACTCCTGTGGTACACTTATCTGCAACACCATCAGGTCAGGCATGGTGGCACATGCCTGTAATCCCAGCACTTTGGGAGGCCAAGGCAGGAGGATTGCTCGAGGCAAGGGGTTTGAGATCAACCTGAGTAATTTAGCAAGACCACCCTCATCTCCACAAAAAAGTGAAAAAATTAGCTGGGCATGGTGATACATGCCTGTCGTCCCAGCTACTCAGGAGGCTAAGGTGGGAGGATTACTTGAACCCAGGAGTTTGAGGCTGCAGTGAGCTATGACTACACCACTGCACTCCAGCCTGGATGGCAAAGAAAAAAACCCCAAAAACAAACAAAAAAACACCATCAGTCTTTGCAAACACACCCACAATAGTCATTCTGCAATCATATATATTCATAATTCATTTCTTCATTCAAGCAACTTCTATATAACAGAGTATTGTGAGAGGTACTGAAGATAAAGGGATGACAAGACCCTCTCTTTGACTTCAAGGAATTCACTGTACAAAAGCAGAAAGCGTTCCAACAATCCTAGCCATGCAATCTCCAAGGTATAAAGCATACAAAGTGCATTGGGACCATAGGAGGAATGCCTATGTCTGCCTAGAGAAGCTGTAGAAGGCTTCTTAATAGAGAGGAAGCATCTGGCCCCAAAGTTGAAAACTGCAGGAGTTTTCCAGGTGGACAAGTGAGGAAAGGGTGTTACCAGTAGAAGGAGCAGCATGTAGAGCCCAAACATGAGGAAGCAAACAGTGCGCTCAGAGAACTTTATAAAGTCTCATGTGGCCAGCACAAAGTGAATGTGGCAAGGGAGGAGATATACCTTAAAAGACAACCAAGGTCCAAATCATGAGACCCCATGTGCTTATAGCAACCGGGTACATTTTAGCGTCATATGCTGAAATAGGAAACACAGGAGGAGAGTTTGGTTTGTGAAGAGGATCCTAAGCTGGTGTTGAAGATGATGAATTTGAAGGATTTGTGGAACATCTAAGTCAGAGATTTCTGCCAGGAATTTGGAAAGCGACGTCTGGAGTGCAGGAGGGAGATTAGGTCAGCATCTGGACAGAAACCAGATCTGGTGTCCACAGCATAGAGAGTTTTCAGAGCCATCAGGATGGTTGGATCACAAAGGGAATGGTGAAAGATCACTAAGGAAATGGTGAAAGATCACCAAGGGAATGTGGAAGGACTAGGATGGATCCCAAAAACCATTTGGGGACTGGCTGGGGATGAGACTTCTGAGAAAAGAGAGAAAAGAGGGAGGAAGGAAAACAAAGTTGGCAGTCAGGGCCACCCCAACCACACAGCACCTTTGGCAAGTGAGGAGAAGACACCCCTTCCTCTGAACAGACACAACCTGGGCCATGGCACGGGACTTAGTGAGCACAGAGGGCTGGACTTCATGATCTACTCACCCCTCTGATCGGATGCCACTGTGTTAGGAGCAACCTGCCCTGCTTTATGAAGAGGACCTGATGCAGGGTCATGACAATCAAGGGAAGACACTGACAGGAAGGAGGGGATGACCAACAGCAAGAGGTACAGCAGAGCAGTCTAGAACTAAGATCAGGACTGAAGAATTACCACTGGGTGTTTTGCCTGCCAGGCCCACATGCACACATACTCCCTTAGCCTGAATTTTTCGTGTAAGGATATCACGGGGAAGGAAACCTGGTACCTATCACTATAGGCTCCATGCCAGGGTCACTTGCAGAAGTGCCTCTGGTGTCTATTCCAGCTCTTTCCAGCCTGCTCCTGACCCTCACCCAAGAGTACCTTGATTAGGAAGACACTGTTGTCACTACGGCGGAATGCAGCATCCACGGAACTGCTGAAATTTTTCCACCTCTCTGAGATTAACTCTCGGTCCCATTTGTGAGTCTTCCACACGAACTCCCCTGAAAAAACCCACACTTACTGGGACCCAATGACAAACCTTTGGCCTACTGAGATAGTTACTGAAAAGCTGTCAGTGCTATCCTCAGATAATCCCCAAGGTCTCCCACAGATGGAGACACCCTCTGTGAAGGGGGCTAAATCTGAGATCCAAAAGCCCCAACCCCCGCCCCTCCTACCTTTAAAAAACAGCATGGTCCCATTCTCATCCAGGGTGGTAGCATCAAGGCTCCAGCCATCTGAGCACTGTTCTGGGGTGGAGGTGAAGAGATGGCAAAGTAAAAAACCAGTAAGATGTCAAAATGCAGAGACACAGTCAGACAGATAGATTCAGGGAGCTGGGGCCTCACCGGGCACATCTGAGTCTGGCTTGGTCCCACCTTCAGCAGTGTTCCCATGGTCACTAGTCCTAGAGAGAACAGTTAGATGTTTGGGTCCATTGGGACTATTTCCTCTCTTTCAGTTCCTGACCCCAAACTTGATCCAGGCCTAAAAATTAGTCCTGTCACTTTGGGAGGCTGAGGTGAGAGGACTGCCTGAGCCCACAGGTTCGAGACCATCCTAGACAACTTGGCAAGATCTCATCTCTACAATAAATAAATTTTTTTTTAAATTGGCGGGCATGGTGGCACGTGCCTGTAGTTCCAGCTACTTGGAAGGCTAAGGCGGAAGGATCGCCTGAGCCCAGCAAGTCGAGGCTGTGGTGGCTGGGAGCATGTCACTACCCTCCAGCCTGGGCAACAGAGTGAGTCTCTGACTCAAAAAAAAAAACACAAAAAACTAGTCCTGTCTTACCCTAACTCAGACCCTAATTCTCTTCTCCTAGTCCCAGCTTTACTCACGAAGGAAGAGGGTTGGCGATGGCCAGAGACCAGCACAGGCCCCATAACCCCAGTGCACTGAGTGTTCTCAAAGTCCTAGCCATGCTGAGCTGGAGAGGCCACTGGACAACTCTGGGCAACCAGGTGAACTCCCTATATAGAGTCAGCAGCAGCACCACCCCCATCTCCAATCCTACTGGAAATGAGCTGTCTCTCAGGACTAAGCCAATATTGGCTGATTACATCACTGCAAATAAGGTCAGGGTCTGGACAGAAACCTGAGTCCAAGACTCCCTCTTCCCGGCAGCAGCCCTCAACCCCCTTCAGCAACTTTCAAGCACTGATCAGCCTACTCCATCGATGTTCAGCTCTCACCACACTGGCAATGGGTCTAGGTGCCCTTAAGTCAGGGAAGCAGGTAGACTGAGGATCACCTTTCAGTGGTTGAGTTTATCTCTACAAAGGGGAGGAGGGAGTAGATTTTTGTGCACTAAGTGTCAAACCCTGCCCTCGACAATTACAGACACTGATACTTAATATACTTAGTAACTACACACAGAGATAAACTTACTTGGAAATACTCAGAGAACAGCTTTTTCCAAGCTCCATCAGGGGCCATTTGGGGGCACCTTAAGCCTCTTCAACTTTACTCTTGGACTAGTGAGTTTGGGGACAATAATGTCTCCCCATTGACAAACATCCGGGCATCAACCTCTGCTGGCAAAGAGCTTTGTAAAAATTGCCTGGGAGTTAGGGGCTGACAGTAATGGGGCGGAAAGAGGAGGTGTCTCTGTTCTAGAGAGTACTATCACTGCTAGTAATTAGTCTTTCTTGGTAGTTTCCATCTTGAGGGGAAAATGCTTTATTTGCCCATCACAGAACAAACAGAACTGTAAGTGGGATTTCACAATATTTACAGCTGATTCTTGCTTAAACGCAACTTTCTCAATGAAGTCTTTCTTGACTACCTTATCTAGCCATTTCAGACTCTCGATCTTTCCTTAATGTCACTTACTAAAATTTGAAATTATTCCATCTGTTTACTTATTTGATTGTCTTAGTTTTGCTTGTTTTTTGCTTTGTTTTGTTTTGTCTGTTTTGTTTACCATTATATCTCTGCCCCCTAAAATAGTGCCTGGCATATAATAGTTACTCAATGAATATTTGTTTAATTTAAAAAGTGCATTTTGGCCGGGCTTGGTGGCTCAGCCTGTAATCCGAGCACTTTGGGAGGCTGAGGCAAGTAGACTGCCTGAGGTTGCAGGTTCGAGACCAGCCCAGGCTACTTGGCAAGACCTCGTCTCTACAATAAATCAAAAATTAGCCAAGTGTGGTAGCACACACCTGTAGTTCCGGCTACTTGGAAGGTTGAGACAGAAGGATTGCTGGAGCCCAGCAGGTCAACGCTGGGGTGGCCATGAGTGTACCATGGCAATCCAGCCTGGGTGACAGAGTGAGACTCCAACTCAAAAAAAAACAAAAGTGCATTTCAAGTACTGATGAGAATTGTTAGTGTTGCAGCCAAATTTCTGACAATTTGCCCCCTTCGGGGGCAAAGGGAATATTAGGAATCAAGGATGGGTTATGATAGGGGGTATACTGAGACCTAGGGGTCACAAATTCCCTTGTCACCCTTCATCCAATGGTCCTGTTTCTCTCTCCAGTGTCCCAGTTCCATGTCCCTCTCTTCCTGGGATTTCACCGGCTATCCTCAGTACTCCCCTGACCTCTCCCAAAGCCTGCCCTGTTTCCTTCTGAGAGTTGGCTGCTGGGTTAGAAGAAAATTATGGGCAGAATCAGCTATGGGCCAAGTTAAGATTCCAGGACCCCTGCTCCCTGGTCAAGCCTAGAAGAGCCCCAATGTCTCTCAGATGACTCTATACTCCTATAGCTCCCTGTAGGACCCTAGCAATAGTCTCAGATCCCTTTTCTATTCTACAAAGTTTCCTCCCAACAAAAAACCAAAGATTCTGGAATAACATGTCACCAGGCCTCTGCCAGCAGACTGAACGTCCTCTCCTAATTTACAAATGAAAACATGCTGTTAACATCATTCCCTCCTCATAGGTCACTGGGCAAAGCTGGACTGAGTCCTTGGTAGCATGGACAATGCTGCAGCTCCTACAGCTGATGTCTTACACCCACCTTCTCCCCACTGCAGGGTATCCCTGGCTGGCTGCTCCATCCCAGCTGTGGAGAAGCAAGTCTGCCATTCCCAGACTCCCCTTTTTCTTTTCCTCTCAGTTTCTGAAGCCTTATATAACCTTCCTGGGATTCTTCCTCCTGAGCCAGTGACCCTCTGTCAGCAATCTCCTCAGCAGTTTGTCTCCAGCTTTCAGAGCCTTGTCTACATGCCCTGCAGATATTGTTGGACCTGCCTGGGGAGAGGGAAGCTTTCACTCTAAGAAACAAACACCCTCAAGAAGACCCATAATGAAAACTTCAGTAGGTTCCTGGATGATCTGTTGGCCCATGGGGAGCAATCTCCCTCTGGCCTAACAGGACTCTTTGAGGGGAAACAGGACATATACTGGATGATAGTTTTTCAGTTTGGCCTTTTCTTCCCCACATTACTCTGATCTCTCTCATAGCATCCCTGGGTCCATCTATCCCAGAATAGTGCTTCATGGCCCCTTTTCATGTTGTTTCCATATTGACCTATCTACCCAGCATAGCTTAGATACCATTATCGGAGCCTCCCTCTTCCCTCTCTACCTCCCACCCCAATTCCCAGAGACTGGGCCAGTGGAATCTTCTGTACTGCAGGCAGCCGGGGTTGAAGCTCAAGTTCTGGACAAGAGCTGAGAGGTAGAGAACTATGTTCATCTAGGAACACGGGGCTGTAGATATGTTGGTCACAGGGCACAGGGCAACTCTTCTCAGGGTACTCAAAATAGAGCTGACTTTGCTTCTCTTCCGCCCACCACAGAAGGTCACCGAGCTAGTCCTGAGTCCTTCAGCCTTCCCGCCTGGGCTGAGGGGAGAAGCTGGTTCCTACTTGGGCCTGAGCACCCCCTAGAGGCTGCAGGAAGCAGTGCGCTCCCACCTTTCAACTGGAGGCTGGAACCCAGTTTTTTCCTCCTTGAAACTGGCTCTCCGTAGCCTTCCTTCCTCACTCCCCTCAGCCCTGGCTGTGCAGTCTTGGTGGCATGTCCCTTTCTGTGCTCCTTTCCCTTCCTCAGCTGCCCAGAGCAGATCTGGGGACCTCAATCTCTTGCTTGACTTTCTGGGGAACTCAAGCCCAGAGAAATTCAACCATCTCCTTTTCCATGTAGTCTTCTGGATCCTAACCAGCAGATTTCTGACTTCCCCCAGGGGATCTCACTGGGAACCTGTAAATATCTTCATGGTCAGAGATTCCTCCTGCATTGTCAAGGGCCATATTTAACCTGGACACTGATCCATCGTCCCCTGGGATGTCTGTGAGGAGCCTGCCCCGCTGTTGATCTGAGTTCTCAGTAATTTCTCCTAGGACCCACTAAGTGCTGGGTGTGCTGGGTGTGCTGGGCCTGATGCCTGTGGCTGTATACTCCAGGAAGCAGAGACTTAATTGCCCCTTTCCCCAGTGTTAGAAGGCTTAGGAATCAAGTTCCAGGCAGCCAAAAAGAGATTGCTGCTCCCAACTGACTCCTCCAACATAAATATTTTCTCTTACTCTGTCTAAAAAGGGCCTTCTGAATAGTTCATTCTTTCTTCTCTATGAATAAATAATATTCATATCTATCGGGCATATGCCGGTATCTTGCACTATGCTAAACACTTGATAGGAATGATTTCATTTTATTAAATATACATATCATAATTGCTATGGTTTGAATGTTTTCATCCCTTCCAAATTCATGTGTAGGAAGCATAATCCCCAATGTAGAAGTGTTTGGAGGTGGGACATAATGGGAGGTGTTTAGGTCATGAGGGTTCTGCCATCATGAATGGATGAAGAGGGGCTTTTGGTAGGGGGTTCACTCTCTTCTGCTCTTCTGCCACATGAGGAACCACATTTGTCCCCTTCAGAGGATGTGGTTCAGGTCGCCATCTTAGAAGTGGAGAATAAATCATTACCAGACACCAAACCTGCTAGAAACTTGAGCTTGGACTTCCCAGCCTCTAAAACTGTGAGAAATAAATTTCTGTTCCTTATAAGTTACTCAGTATCAGATATTTTGTTATAACAGTACAAATGGACAAAGACAATACTATTAATGTATTACCTATTTTATGAATGAGGTAGCCAATATCAGGTGTCTTAACCATTCATATTACTAGCAAGTGGTAGAGTCAGGCATGATTTAAAACCTGGCTGCCTGACTCCTCAGGGTGTGCTCCTACTCCTATCAAGGGGAGTACTGGTAAATTTTTAACAGCTGCTCTCTAGAGAGGAAGAAGAACTGATCTGTAACACTTAACTGATTTTTGTGGTGTAAATACTCCTACCATGGCCAACTTCAAGCTATCAACAAGACATCACCAGATGTAAAGTTGGGAAGAGATGTGCAATTATGGACTACACACAGCTTTTCCGTCATACAAACATGATAGATACAAATAACCTCAAGAACACAGGTAACAGTACAATTTAGTAAAATATTAGGAGGATGAGTTTTGAATATTGGTTATCATTTTTTTTTATTTCAAGGGTACACGTGCAGGTTTGTAACCTATCTTTGGAAGTTTTTTGTTTGTTTATTTGTTTGTTTGTTTGAGTCAGAGTCTTACTCTGTCGCCCAGGTTGGAGTGCAGTGGCACACTCACAGCCAACCCAGCGTCGACGTGCTGAGCTCCTGCGATCCTTCTGCCTCAGCCTTCCAAGTAGCCGAAACTACAGGTGAGCATTCCCACGCCCAGGTAATTTTTGATTTATTGTAGAGATGAGGTCTCACCAAGTTGCCTGGGTTGGTCTCAAACCTGTGGGCTCAGGCAATCAACTTGCCTCGGCCTCCCAAAGTTCTGGGATTACAGGCTAAGCCACTGAGCCTGGCCTTAGTTTAATTTTTAGTAACAGCTGGGCCCCACTGTCCACACACTGCCTTAATGTACAGAACAAGTATCCTCTCTGCTTTAGTCACTGCTATATCCTCAGCACTTATTTAGTAAATACTGAAACGTGTTGTTCCCACTTCCCAATTATACATAAAATCTGTTCATTTCTCTCTGCCTCCTTAGTGGTGCAAACAACATCTTTTCTTGACCAGTCATTGAAATAGCCTCCCTGCTTCCCTGCCCTCTGCAACACATTCTTCTTAACTATAGTGATCGTCAAAAACATGTCTGAGATCACCTTATGCTCCTGCTTCAAACTTTTTTTTTCTTAAAGATAAAAGTCAGTTTTAATTCTAATGTACCCACGGTCTCCAACAGGAGCAGCTTGGAGATGTGGAATCACTTTGTTTTTCACTTTTACTTCCCTTCCTACCCCACAGAATCACTATCCAGTTGCCAGTGTGTTTCACATCCCTTTCATCCCTATCACTTAAACTTTTCAGTGGTTTACTGTTATACTCCAAATCAAATCCAAATTCTTTATCCAAGTTAAATGATCCAACTCAGGTCTAACTCTCCAAACTTGCTTCTTTCCTCCCTTCTCCACTCCCCTTTCTCTCCAGTCACCTGGTGCTCAGATCTTCAAACACACCAAGATCTCAACCCCTTAGGACTTTGGACCTGCTCTTCCTTTGTCTAAAAATCTCTACCTCCTTTTTTTGTTTATTTGTTTGAGTTTGAGTCTCACTCTGTCACACAGGCTGGAGTGCAGTGGCACACTCAAGGCCACCCTAGCTTCAACCTGCTGGGCTCCAGTGATCCTTCCACCTCAGCCTTCCAAGTAGCTGGAACTACAGGTGTGCGCTACCATGCTCAGCTATTTATTTATTTATTTATTGCAGAGAGGAGGTCTCACCAAGTTGCCAGGGTTGGTCTCAAACCCGTGGGCAGAGGCAGTCTACTCGCCTTGGCCCCCCAAAGTGCTGGGATTACAAGCTGAGCCACCAAGCCCAGCCTACCTCTTCTTCCTAACACAGCTAGTTCCCTAACTATGCCCCCTCCAAACCTGCAGCTCACTGTTTAAAAAGGCCTTCCTTGTCCACTTTGTGTAACACTATGTTGCCTATTGACGTACTCCATTCCTTTCCTTCACAGTTTGTTGTCAAACTATTACACATTTAGTTCCTGTGTTCCTTTCTTGTCTGTCTCACTTCCCCACTAAACTATAAGCTCTGTAAGTGCAGGGATCATTTCTGCATCCCCAGGGCCCATCATGTTGTCCGACCAATAGTGTTTTAACATATATAATTGTTGAATAAATAAATGAACCTGGAGGCCATATATGGCCACAGTGCTATTCTGACCACCAGACAGTCCTATATGAGCAAGGTGTGAATTCTTGCAGGACCACAAAATAATTTTCTGACCTGTCCCAGCAGGAACTTTTCTGTGACCCCCAAATCTGTGAAGATCATTCAAGACATAGACTGAGTCAATGCAAGGCTTCCACTGTCAGGCACCTCTTCTACAGGCCCAAGGTCTGAACTGGAAAGAAAATGCCCACTGTGGATGGTTTTACAAAGAACCTAGTGACCCTACCTTGGGACACCCTTTGCCTGGCATAGGAAGACTATTTAATCTGGTGTCTATGGAGATTATGAGAGGAGATCCTAGTAGCCTGTTCTCAGGCTGACAGGGAGCCACTTGGGGCTTTCCACCCAAGGATGGTCACTCACTCTGTCATTTTATTCCCTTACCTTTAGGTGTTCAAAGTGTAAGCAGGTGAAATTTGAGATTCCAATTACTAATGCTTTGCTCAAGACAAGGGGTGTGGGAGAATAGACTATCACCTGAGAGCTCTAAGGGAAGACTTCAAGGGGGCTGAGTGACAATGGAAGCTTCCATATGGTCCAAGTGGTGCCCACCTGATCTCTGCAAGGCCCCCATGGTCTCCCACAGGTCCGTGAATAGACCTTCCTATCCTAGCCCCAGGAATTCTACTATACCATGACAATGTCTTCATCTTTTCCATGACCTCTCATGATCAACCTTCCCAGATCCAACATTTCCCAAATCTTGAGAGCCTTCTCTGCCAGGTACAAGGGATACAAGGATAAGTACATTGCTATAACTTACCAGTTATGAGTCTGACAGCTATAGATTCAAGTCTGGGCTCTGCTATTCACCAGCAATATGACCTATTTCTCAGAGCTTCAATCTTCCATAGAGGACAAAATCATAGTCCCTACCTCTCAAATCACTGAATGCTGCTTTCAATTATCTCTTGAGTTGGCAGCCAAACCCTGGCAGACTAGAGCTCAGGAGGGAGTATGAGAACCCTCATTCCATTCTGGGAAAGGGACAGCAATCTTGGAAAGGAGAGCAAGGGGATAGGTCTGCGATGCAGGGCTGACTCCTAAAATTGGTCATGGAGTCTTCCATACCCAGCTTCCACCAGGGCTAGCCTCAAGTCCCAAGCCCAGGCTAGGGTGTCAAGCGTTGCTTTCATACCCTAAAACTGCGCTTCCTGTTGGCTGTGTGCTGGGCAAGGATCACTCCCAACCTAAGACAGGCAAAAGACTTGCCTATTTCTCCAAGAGATGCAGGGCCTGGGGATGGGGATTTGGTAGATGGCTCAAGGTCTTGGGAGTTCATCCTCTCTTGCTCGCTTCTCCTGACATTTCTTTCTTTTCTCTTTCTTTCTTTCTTTTCTTTCTTTTTCTTTTTCTTTCTTTTCTTTTTTTTTTTTTTTTGAGTTAGAGTCTCACTCCCTCACGCAGGCTAGAGTGCAGTGGCACGCTCATGGCTACCCCAGTGTCCACCTGCTGGGCTCAGGCAATCCTTCTGCCTCAGCCTTCCAAGTAGCTGGAACTACAGGCGCACACTACCACACTGAGCTTATTTACTTTTTTGACTTACTATAGAGATGAGGCCTTGCCAAGTTGCCCAGGCTGTTCTCAAACCAGTGGGCTCAGGCAATCCCCTCACCTTGGCCTCCCGAAGTGCTGGGATTATAGACTTCAGCCACTGCACCCAGCCTCCTGAAGTTTCAAAACATCAGGACCTGTTTGGAAATCTGGGTCCCCTTCCTGCCTGCTTGCTCGTCTCTTAGTCCAGATCTAGTCCTACTACCCACTCCCCTCACCAAAGCCCCCCCCACAAAAACCCAGCAACAACATCTTGGCGAAGACATTTATTTAATACGGGGTGTGGGGTATTGCTGTCTCTGTCAGTGTGTATAGGGTGGTAGGGAGACAACCAGAGGGACTTCTGTCCTGGAATAGGAGGCTGTTCTGGCCCCAGGTTGGGGTGGGTGGGGAGCAGACTGAGGGTGCAGGGGAGGTGTGTAAGAGGGATAGAGTGAAGCTCTGCACACATCCTTGGGACCACAGTCCAGGCCCACCCAGTCGCCAAAGCAAGAACCGAATAAATAAAGTGCAACCGTGGGGGTGGGGGGGAGAGGGAGGGCACCAGGCGCACCCACGCCCACAGCCCACATTCAGTGCTGCCAGGTCTGGTCCACCTCCCAGCCAGACCCTCTTGTCCAATCACCCCTATGTCTGTCCCTCCACAAGCCAGGTAGGGCCCCTGTGCAGCTACTGGAGGTAGCGATAGGCTTTAAAGCAGTGGTTGCCAGCATCAGCCACCACCACGTGGCCATCCGAGGTCAGTGCCAGGCCCTGGGGGCCATACAGTGGCTCTGCAGATGTGTTGATATAGGACAGGAAGGAGCCAGAGCTGTCGAATACCTGGGGAAGGAGTGGAGTTTGGAGGGAGAGGTGAGATCAGGCAGACAAGAGGCTGTTTTGGGGGTGGGGGTGCGTTGGGGCATAGCAGAAAATCTCACCCTCATGCCATCCCTGGGCCTTACTCACCTGGATGCGGCTGTTGCCCCAGTCAGCTACAATGATGTTCCCATTGGAGTCCACAGCTACTCCTGTGGGGGCATTGAACTGCCCGTTGCCCTCACCGTGGGATCCAAACTTGAAGAGGAACTCTCCATCGGCACTGTACACCTGGTGGGGGAAGGGGCTGGGGGCTGGGAACTTGGCCTCAGGCAGAGGGTGGGCCCTTGGAGGAGGACAGAGTGAAGTCCCAGGGCTGAGGACTCCCAGATATGCAGCTATATCCCAGAATTCTTTCCAGGCTTCATGTTCATGTACACTACTGTCCACTGGATATCTCCTGCTGGTGTCTTTTGGGAATATCAAATCTAACAGCTCATCTTCTCGGGGAAATCAGTTGTTTTGAGTTCCCTATTTCAGGGACAGGTACCCCATCCAGCCGGCCATGAGTCATTCTCGACTCCACCTTCTTCTCTGCTTGATAGCCAAAGAATTAGCACAACCCTCAAATCCCTCTTGCAAATCTGTACCCTATATATATACTGCCACACCTTTATTATGGTCTAGGTTCTCATCATTTCTCATCTGGATCACTGCAAAAGATTGATCTTCCTACCTCTAGTCTTGCCTCAGCCTGAGTGATCTAAGACATACAGGATCGTTATCACTCCCCTACATGCAATCCTTCCATGACTCCCATAGCTCTTGGGAAGACAGACAGTCACTTAATGGAACACACAAGCCTCATCCTCACCTTGCACCATTCCCTCCTCAAACATAGTCTGAACTACTTGGGATTTCTTGAACACACTATAAGAGTTCCCACCTCTCATTCTTGGCTCCTCCTGTGTCCTTGCTTCAAACACTCTCCTCCTTCTCTGTTTTTTGTGTGTGTGTGCTTTAGGTCTTCCTCAAATAGTCTTCCTTGAATAAAATGCTTTTGCTATGCCCTTTCACAGTTCTCTGCATCTCCCTATCACAGAATATATTACATTGTATTGCAGTTTCCTGGTTACCTATTTCTCTTCCCTACCAGAGTATAATCAAGAAGACAGGGAATGTGTTTGCTTTGTTCATCACTGTTTCTCTAGCTTCTAGTATAGTGCCTGGGACAAAGTAGTCATGCCATAAATGCTTACTGTTCAAATGAACAACCTCAAGGGAGAAGAGAAGGGAGTAAGGGAGAGAAGAGTCTTGTGGAAGAGGAAAGGATATTGGGACAGTGGTTGTAGAGGGAGGGAGGGAGGACACTGACCTTCACTGAATGGTTATGGAAATCCGTTACTACAATCTCATTCTTGTTGTTCACAGCCACAAAATGGGGCCCTGAAAATAAGAAGTGGTCTTTAGAGCAAAAACTGGGATATTGAGTGGGACAGGGAAGAGTATCTGGGATGATAAAACTAGGGGTTAGGAGAGGGGTAGGATCTCTGGGCCAAGACAAATTATCTCTGGGATGATGGGGCTAGGGTACGGGGAAGGGAAAAATCTCTGGCCAAAATAGAAGAGGAAGGGTCTTTAGTGCTGGGGCATCTAGGGGAGTTCTCTGGACTGAGGAATCAGAACAGATCTTGGAGTTGTCCCCTGATACCTGCAAAGTGGCGGTCAGTGGCCCCACGGCCCCCAAAACGGCCAACGAGCTTGCCATTGGGCTGGAAGGTGAAGACACAGCAAGACTTGTTGTCGACCACAATTATATGTCCATTTCGGTCTACGGCCACTCCCTTGGGGCCCATGAGGCGGCCAGCTCCAATCTTGGTCTGGAAGAAGAGAATGCCCATAAGGAACTTTATCCTGACTAGTGGGGAGAGTAGTCCTAACCCCACATCAAAGCAGAATCTTGGGCTGAAGATGGACCAGAGAGCAGGAGGAGGCAGGATTGGATCAGTCCAGTCCCTGACCACCAGAAGGCACCAGTCAGCTCAGCTGGTCACCATGGTATAGTGTTGCAACAGCAGGCCTCTCACCTTGAACTTGCCCTCAGGGGAGAAGATGCTGACCCAACGGTTGTCGTAGTCTGCCACAATAATGTCTCCATTGGTGTCCACTGCCACACCTGTGGGGCGCTGCAGTTGCCCAGGTGAGCGCCCTCGGACCCCAAAACGGAACTTGAACTGGCCCTCATTGGAGAAAACCTGGAGCAGAGGAGCAAGGGAGGGAGCAGGGAGGAGGGGAGATACTGTGGGCACAGAGAGAAGGGAGTAGAATCTTGAGGGAGAAGACCCCTCCCCCCATTTATTCAGTCATTCAACAAGCACTTACTGACACCATGCTGGGGATACAGAGAACTCAAACATGGCGGCAGGCCTAGGGGACATGCAGCAGAGGTGTGAATGGGACAATGAGAATATAAAAGGGGTGCAGAGGAATGGTGAGGAAAGGCTCCAAGAGAAGGGGACATCTGAACTAATAGCCAAATGATGAACCAAAGTCAACCAGTAAAGGAGGAAAGGCATTCAGAGTGAACCATTTGTAAAAGGCAGAGTCCAATATAGGAACTGTTCAAAGACCTGTCCAGTGTGGCTGGATTGCAGGGAGCACCCCGGTGAAGCAAAGAAGAAATTATATTTTATCTTAGGTGTAAAGAGGAGTCACTGAACATTTCTGAGCATAGAAGTGGCAATATCAGATTTTCTTTTTAGAAAGAGCACTCTGGCTGGAGAGAGGAGTCAAGACTGGAAGTTAGTCATTCAGTCAGAAGCTGTTGTAGTAGTCCAGGTGACAAATGACGATGGCTTGGCCAAGGAAACTGGCTGGAGGGAAGCAGATGGATTCAAGAGACATACAGGAGGTAGACTCAAAAGGACTTAGTAGCAGATTGGAAAGGGGTAGGTGAGAGGGGAGAGAGTATACAAGGATTAGTCCATTCAGGCTATGGGGCTGTCAAGGAAACTTTCCTTCTAGACAGAGTGAACTTTTCAACCTCTCCATTCTCTGATCTTCCACCTCAGCTGCCCAACATGCTCAGGTCTCCCCATCCCCAAAACGCCTCCTTTAATCCTCCTTCCCTCTTAAGCTCCTGGCTTCTCCTTCACAGTCAAAATGTTACTCATTGCATAAGTTTCATACACTCTTTTGTTATAGGTTCTGGGGACACAAGATGAACCAGAGCCAGGAACAGCCTTTAAGAACTCACGTTCTGGCCCTTGGCTTTACTCTTTGAATAGACCTGCTCCCTTCTTAGTGGACTGGGTTCCTTAACCTGGTCCCACAAACACATGTCACTATCTCCTGATATAGATCTTCCCCCAAGTCCTCCCTTAGCTGGTCAGCAACAGGCCCTGGGTTCTGCTTTGACTCCCTATGGCAGGACAGTACTCATCAGTATGAAAAGAGAGGTACCACCAGCTAAAGAGCTGAAGCAAGAGGGACTAAAAGGTCCCACCAGTTCAGCAGTAAGGTAATATATCTGCCCTTCTCACCTCAGCAGCCCAGGTTCAGGCTCAACACTGATGAGGCTTTGGGGGGTCTTGTTCTTTCCATTCTATCCTATCTCCCCTTTATACCTGGCTAACTCCTACTCATTTTCCCACTCTCAGAATTTCCAGCTCACTTCTTCAGAGAAGTAATGACCAAGCACCCCTCTTCCACTGAATCAATATACACACATAAAGTTAGGTCCCCATGATATATGTTTTACAGCTTTCTTCATAACAACTGTCACTTCGTAGCTAAGTAACTGTTAAATATCTGTGTCCTCTTCTCAGGATGAAAGCCCTGTGGGGGCAGAGACTGCATCTGTTCATTTGCTGCTGCACTTGCAGCACTGGTCTAGTATCTGGCACATAGCAGACATTCAACAAATGAGTGAATTCCCCAGCTCAATCTCGGACCTGAGTTAAACATCTCCACTTGGATGCCCACAGCTATCTCAAACTCAGCATGTGCAAAAGTGAATTTATCAACTTATACCTGTTCCTGAATGGCAACACCATCCACCCAGTCTACAAGTCCTGCCATTCTTGATCCCTCCCTTTTCCTTGACATCTGATGATTCAAAAAATTCTGTCATATTTGCTTCCTTAATGTCTCTAGAATCTGCTGGTATCCTCATTTGGTCTTTAACATCTCTCTCTTATACCACAGTATCAGTACATAGATCCCTGACTTCAGTGATCCCAGAGTATAGTGGGGGACAGAGACAAAAAGAAAACAACAAAACAAACTAGTGATTCCAGGAAAGTATAAAAAATGCTTCAGCAAAAGAGTGAGGGAGCTCAGAGAAGAATGTGATTAACATTCTGCCTGAAGGAAATGAAGACGTTTTCACAGAAGAGCTGATAACATTTTAGCACTAAGGCAATTATACAAGGAGATAATATATACAAATCAAATTCTTCATTCAAGATAACAAAATTTTTTTTTGTCTTCCGTCAGCTGATGCTGGTTCTGCTCAATGAAGGGGCTTGCCTCACCTTGCACCATAGAAGGCTCAGGAGGAAAAGCTCACAAGGACCCCAATCCTCATGAACTGAGAGGAGGCAGTGGGTCACATCCCACCTGGGAGTCCAGCCCATAGCAGCCCTGAGGACCCCAGAGTAAGAGAAGCAGAAATTCAGTTTAGAAATCCAAGAGCCAGGCTCCTAGCAGTGATGACATTGGGGCAAGTGGGAGTAGGAGCAAGAAGGAGGACTACTATAGGAGTATCAGACATGCGGAAAGGAGAGGGGCTACACCAGGACCCCTCTCTCAATTCCCCTTCATGAAACAATGGGCAAGCATGGTCCCTCACTGGGGAAAAGTAGGTAGCTCCCATCTGTGCCTGTGAACAGTGAGCACCAGTGTGTGTGCACAACAGGGAAGGTATCCCCAAATCTCAACTTTTATTCCAGGAAATATCCCTGGCCTAGGGGGTTGAAAAGGAGTTGGAGGGTGAAGAGAGTCCTTGAGCAGAGCCTCAGCACCTTCCCCCACCCCAGTCCCTAATCCCCTCCTCACAACACAAGCTGGCCCCCAAATTCCTCCCTGTGCTGCACTGAGCCTCTCCATTCCTCTGCTCTTAGAAACAGGGTAGAAGTAAAGGAGAGCTGGACAGGACTGGGAATCTGGCCACAGAAGAATTCCTGGTACTTTGAGCCTGCTAGGTGGAAAGCAGGGACCAGGAAGGAGCTAATACTGAGAAGAAAGCCTTCAGCACCGCTGGATCCAAGACAGAAATACTCAAGCAGGGTCAGGAAGTTTAAACGTATAGTGTTGTGAAGGAAGGTTCTTCAGGGAAAAGTTTCACCTCCCAATAAAATGTTTCCAAGAAAGGAAGTGCATGGCAGTTAGAAACAATCCCCTACAGGATAAAGTCAAAAATCCACAGCATCATTGCCAAACCATTTACAATCTGACCTCGGCTGCCCCAGCTTCTAATAGTAATCTACCTCCAAGCCTGCTGGGATCCTTCCAGTTCCCTGAACAACCTCCTCCAGCACTTTCCCACCTTCTTGCCTTTGTTTACAGCCTCCACCTGGACAATGATATTTTTAACAATAGCTAACATTAGAAGGTTCACTAGGTGTCAGGTACAGTACATCACATCATTTAATACTCCCAGCAACCCTATCAGGTATGCTTTTCCTAATTTTACACATGAGTCAACTGAAGCTCAAAGAGGTCATGTGACTTGTTAGTATGTGCTAGAGCTGGGATTCCAGCTCAGGTGTCTGGTTTCAAAGTCTGAGCTTTTAATTGCTATACTGTGTCTCCTACCTTGGTGCCCACTGTACTAGGCTCTGGGCTTACTACAAGGACTAAAGAAATAAAGGTATGTTTCCTGGCATTAAAAAGGAGCTTGTAGTGCAGCAGAGACCCTATGTCCATTCGCTGTGGAGGATGCCCTAACCAGGAGTGTGAGGTAGTGAGAAAGGCAGGGGCAGGATCATCTGTGAGGTTGCGCTACAATTTCTAGCCACTAAAAGACACCCTCTTTGGCAAGTTACTGATGTTTGACTGTATAGCCAACCGGATAACTTCAGAGACTCCAGACAAACAACATACATTCTGTAGCCAGGCAGGCATGTTAAAAGACAGCAAGGGAGGGCAGGCCTGCATTGACCACCAAGAGAAAAGGGGAGAAATAAGAGGCTCAAGGAGAGGTAGAGGGAAAGGAGGAATGAGCCAGATCCTTGGGGTCCAGGAGCTAATCTGGTCTGAGCCATGGCCTGGGAGGTAGAGGCTACAGGCACAGTAAACTCTAGTTCCTGACTGAATGTGCTGGCTACTGTTGTGGTTTGCAGGTGTGGAGTGACTAGTGAGTGGGTGAGGCGTGGTGATTTGATTCATTGTTCTTAAGGAATGGTACTATCTTGGGTTTCATCTTTCAGGAGGTGACCTGCACACTCTGTCTTTTCAAGAGGCTGTACCTTAAGAGCCCTGTTTGGTGTCAGGGAGAGCAGTAAAGGTGCTTACCTGGATGCATTGGTTGTTGCTGTCTGCTACCACTATGCGGCCACTGCTAGCCGCGGACACACCTTGTAAATTGGTGAATTCGCCCTTCTCCCTTCCACGACTGCCTGTGGGGAAGGGATGGGAGGGAAAACAAAGAATTCCCTCGGAGGTCATTTTGAACCTCCCTGCCCTCCCCTTTCACCGACTGTGCCCACCCTGCCTGACTCCCCCTCCGCCATCCGTACCAACACGGAAGACGAGCTCATCCTCAATTGGGTTGTCC
The DNA here is from genome assembly GCF_000164805.1 of Carlito syrichta. Lineage (NCBI taxonomy): Eukaryota > Metazoa > Chordata > Mammalia > Primates > Tarsiidae > Carlito > Carlito syrichta. Next base: position 43,292 of record NW_007086985.1, read on the forward strand.
TTCCGTTTGCCGCCGGTGCTGTACATGGAACTGGGCCTACGCACTGCCTTCTGGCGCACATGGCTACCGGGGCCACCAGGGGACTTGACGCGCCGCTTCACGTCATCTGGAGAAGGCGGCAGGTCCCCAGGACGCAGAGCTCGCACGCGGAAGGGGCTGCCGCGTACTGGCTGTCCATAGAGCAGCACCGAGAGGAGCAGCTCACCCTCGGTGCGCGCTGTATACACCAGCTCATACGTGCCGTTCTTGTGGTCTACCACCGGCACTGGAAGGCGCGCGCCATCGGGGCCGGTGATCTCGGCGCGCAGCTCGGCGCTGCCCGTGCGCACCAACCGGCCGTCCTTGTCTTTGGTAGTGACGGTCAGAGAGGCGGGCTGGCCCACCAGTGCCTGGCGCAGGCCCTCGCCTGTGGCCACCGTCTCGTGTGCAGTGGCGCTCGTGGTGAGCAGAGCGCCCAGATTAAGCACCGACCGCCGCAGCCCGTCCACCTCAAGGACCAGTTCCAGCTGTGCGTTCTCGTGTGGCCGCTCTGGGAAGGCCTGTGCTGCCAGCGCCGCCAGCCGTTCTCGCATGTGCTTGCGCACCAGCAGCACCTCCGGGGCTGAGCCCAGGCGCAGCGCCTGCTCCGCAAAGCTGCAGCTACTGCCAATGTGTTCCTGACCCTGGCGCAGTGTGTCCAACTGGGTCTGCAACACCTGAGGAGGGGAAGGTGGGTGAGCCGACTGGCCCAGACAGTCTTTGTGATTATGGATGAACTTGTAGTACCATGGCATGAAAGAAACACAAGGGGGTGCTGTGCACAGAAGACACAGATGCCCAGCAACACCTACAGGGCGATGCCAGGAGGCAGAAAGTATGGGCTGGGGAAAGGGGGATGCTGGCGTGGAAGGCAGGGAAACAGTGGAAGCAATAAACCATCTCATGATGGACGACAGTAGGGACGGGTGAAGACAGACACACCTTCTGCTTGGCCCCACAAATTGTCTCCAGGTCGCTGACCAGAGCCTGCTTCCGCTGCTGCAGGGCTTGCTCCAGGTCCTCGAAGGCTGCACTGATCTGGGCCAGGGCCTCTGCTTTGCGCTCTTGCAGCTGCTGGCTGATACCCCCCACTAGGGCAATCGCTGCTGACAGCTGTGGCAATCTGGGGAGGAGAGACATCCCATGCCAGGGTTGCTGGGGGGCCCTCACCAAACCATCCCTTCTCCTTGGCGACCCTGTTGCTGTCATCCTAGAGAGTCTCCCCTCCCAAGACCGGGGACTATCTCTGCCCTCCCCAGACCCATTCTCTCCTGTCCCCAGGATCCCTTCCCTACTCCTGCTGAGATACCATCCCTGTGGTCCCACCAGCCCAGGTCCCTGCCTGGTGCCTACCGGCCACGCACGGCCTCCAGCTGGCGCTGCAGGGCCGACTTATGCTGCTCCACCACATCCCTCAGCAGCACTGTGCCATGCTCCCGATGCTCCCCTGCGCGGCACTCACCGCACATGGCCGTCTCACAGGCCTCACAGTAAAACTCCATCGTCTGTGGTACAAATACTCCAGTCAGGCAATGATTAGAACTCATGTTTCTTTGTCCCCTCCCCTCCCTACCTGCCCTCCTTGCCCCTCACCTTCCAAGTGTACCCCTACCTGGACCACTCATCCAGAGTCACACCCTGCCACCCACAGCTAGTCGGCACGCCCCAAGTGCCTCTCCTCCTCCTCCCACCCCAAGTCCTGGCCTCACTGGGCCTCGCTTGGGCCCACCTTGCCTTCATGGTTGGGGCAGGAGAGAGGGCGGCCAGCCACTGCGCTGAGGGGATGGGGATCCTCGGGGTCGTGGGCCCCATCAGATGCCTGCTGCATCGCCTCCATGAGGCTACTGATGAAGAAGTTGTTCTGCAGTGCTGAGACACCCTGCTCGGGGAGGATGGACGTCTGCCGGCACACCGGACAGGACAGTGTCAGGCTCTGGGCAGGGATGTAGTTCTGGAGACATCTGGCCAGGGAGGAGGGGAGTCAAAGGAAGGAGGAGATGGGCTGACATCAGTGCACCTTTTCTTACACTTCCCATGGTGCCAACTCCTCTCCTCACAGGTGTGCCATTACACTTTATTTTGAAACCTCTCTGGTTGACACTCATCTGCCAGCAGGTGTAAAGCCTCTCACAACTGAGAAGAAAAATATCCCTGACCACTCTCAGAAGAGCAGACTATCCACATTCCTCAAGTGTGCACAAACACAGGCTCACATTTCACAGGTGTTTACAAACTCTTCTCATAGAGAATGTGCAACTAGCCCCCCACACTTCTTTAACTTATTAAACTTGTACTGTCTACCTACTCTTGCCAAATTTGTGCTAAGCTCTGAAGAAAAAAAAAAACAAACCCACAGTGCCCGCCCTTAAAATACTTCCTGTCTACAAAAGGAAAAAAGTTCACAGAAATAAAGTTTAGAGAAGTAAATAGTGTAATGATTAAGGAATGGGTCTTGTAGCTCCCAGGTCAGTTACCTATTAGACTGTGTGACCCCTGATAAATTACATAACTTTGAAGAGCCAAGGACTCTTCCTCTATAAGATGGAGAAAGTACAGACTTCACAGGGTGTTAGAAGATTAAATATAAAGTACTTATATTTAAAGAGGATTAAATGTAAAATTCCTGACTCACAAAAGCACTATATATGGTAGACTACTTGTATTAATTATCATTAATATAAGGAATACAGTAGAGGTGGTGATGAAGAAATATCTGGCTCAGGTAGGTGGAGAAGGTGGCCAGGAAAGGATTCAGAGGAGGTGATATGAACTAAATCTTCAAGGATAAACAATTGTTAGCCTGCCAAAGAAAGGAGCAGGGAGAGGAGAAAGGGTGGTCCAGGTACAGAAGGCAGCAAGAAGCAGCATAGTGTGGGTAGGGAGCTATAAACAGTTTGAGTGGCTGGAGACAAAGTCCAAGGAAAGGATGATGAGAGAAATCAAGGAGCTTAGAAGTTATCCCACCAGCAACAAGAGGGCGGTACAGCCAGGTTTACATTTTGTCAAACTCCTCTTCACCACCTCTGTGTGAAGGGTGAATTTAAAGGGGATGAGGCAGTAGACAGGCAGCAGTGGCATCACCAACTAGTTACCACTTATTAAGCACCTGTGTGCCAGGTGGCTGTGCTTTCCCAGTTATGTCTAAGTTAACAGACTTGGAAAGGGCAAGTGGCTGAAGGTAACAAAGGTAGTGAGTGCTGGAACCTGGATTCAAATGCAAAGCAAAGTTGTACTTAACCAATATACTCTTAGAATAACCTAGGCAAGAGGTGAGGAAGACCTGGATGTAAGCAGTAATAATGTAGACTATAAGGTGGGAACAAATTTGAGAAGTAGTTAAGTACAGCCTGGTAATTCCAGCACTTTGGGAGGTTGAGGCAGGAGAATCACATCACCTAAGGTAGGAATTTGAGACAAATTCCTAGGCAACTGAATGAGACTCCATCTCTACAAAAAGTTAAAAAATTGGCCAGATGTGGTGACCCACATCTGTAATCTTAATCTGTAATCTTAACTACTCAGGAGGCTGAGGATAGATGATCACTTGAGCCAGGAGTTAAAGGCTATAGTGAGCCATGAAAATGCCACTGCTCTCCAACCTCGGCAAAAGAGCAGAACTCTCTCTTTAAAAAAATGTTAAAAGTACAGCAGGAGGGAGGTGTTGACTAATTAGATATGGGGAGTGAGAGAGATGAATTTTGGTTGACTTCCAGCTTCCTAGCTTAGATAACCGAGTGGACAGGAATGACATTCAATAAGATGAGAAACAGAAAAAGGAGTAGCTTATAGGGAAGTTCAGCCTTGTCCTGGTTGAACTGACTATAACAGTGGAATTTCCCAGTAGAGGGCACAGGACTATCCCAGTAGACAGGTGGGGAGAAGGCAGGTGAGAGATAGAGATGGGTATGCCATAGACATTTAGCTAGCCTCGGTAGTTATGGAGGAGGATGGATCAGCCAAAAAGGGGAAGACAGTGATAAGAGAGAGGGACTGAGCACTCAGCAAAAACTGAATGAGGACAACAAAGAAGAGCAGGCCAAGAAGTAGGAAAAGGGCAGCATCAGGGGAGCAAAGTGGGTGGCGCATTTCCAGGAGGGAATGAGTAGTCATCAGTGTCAAAAACAGCTGAGGAGTCGGGTAAGGTGAGGACTGGAAAATGCCCATTGAATTTGGCAAATGTGCTTTTGTCTATAAAGAAAAGAGGCAAGGAGTGGGGGGGGAGGAAAGCTTGACTGCTGCAAGTTGAAGGGTGAAGGAGAGGTTGGAAGTTGACTGAGAAAGGGATTGAGGGGTTGGATGGCACTAGAGGGAGGACAAGGGGACAAAGAGCTTTTATCTGTCTGTAAGGGAAGTTTTGAGCATGTTTTTATAAATGGAAAGTAAACAGAAGAGAGGGAGAGGTGGGAGAGACCAGAAGACTGACAGAACAAGGTCTTGGGGAAGGAGGAGTGGCTTGGGTTGGCCTGAAGAGGAGGAGTGAACTCCATACTCTGGATGAAGGGAAGGGGGAAAGGAAGGGAGGATGTAGAGGATGTTACAGGGGACAGTTACAGAGAGGGTGCCTAACTTGCCTCAGGTAATATCAGTGCCAAGAGTGCAGGAGGGAGGATTCAGAAGCATGGTGATGGCTCAGATTAGTCACTGAAGGGAGGGGAAGAGGACACTTACCAGAAACAGACATCAGGACTGAAGGCAGCTGTGTTTGGAGACCAAGAATTTGTGGAAGGAAGATATGCATTGTGCAAACTCTCCCACATCATCAATCCCTTCTCTTAATGTTCCCTATACCTTTTTCCCCCTACACCCTTTTATCTTAATTAATTAAAATCTGACAAACACTGTGTGCCAGGCACGATTCTAAGTGCTTCACAAATATTAACTTATTTAATTGTGACTTACTTTTCCCTGCAGTCTTCTCAAGTCAAGAGTGGTTTCTGTCTCATACTCCACATTCCTTAGGGCCAGAAGGTGGGGTTGAGCCCTCCCTCTTCCCAACTGGAACACTTCTACACAACTCCTTTGAAGTTCTTGCCTTCTGTTTATACCACCCCTTCTTGCTATTGTCTCCACTAACCTAATGGTTACTCCTGGTTTATGGAAGTCTTCTCCTGGTTCACTCTCTTCTTCAATAACCTGCCCACCCCCCAACTCTGCCATTATTCTCAGTGACACTGACATTCATCCACCATCATGGTTTCTTAAATCCTTGACCTCCTCACCCCCAATGACCTCAGCTGTTCATTTCCATGCTCCCACCACCCTTCATATGTCATCAACTGTCACTGCATCAACTCTGAAATCTGCATTTCAACCATTCCACTTTGTTCTTCTGCAGCTCTCTTCCCGGCTCACTGAATCTAGTGTTCTTCTGCAAAACACCTTTTAAGTCATCAATACCTCCTTCCAATTTGTTGTGTGTACCTGGCTCACAATAGCTTCCTAACTGATCTCCTGCTTCTACTCCTGCTCCTTTATAAATCATTCTCTGCACAAAAGTCAGGGTGAACTTTTTTAAAAATCTAATTTATAACACATTATTTCCTGGCTTAGAAAAAAATCTTCCAATGGTTTCCCACTGCATCTAGAAAATCCAAACACTTTCCTAAAACCTACCAGCAACCCCATGAACTGCCCTGACACACTCTGATTTTGCCTCATCCCTTTTCCTCCTCACTCAGCCACACCAGTTTCTTTTCTGGTCTCTGAACATGCCCTGTTTACTTCTTCCTTAAGGCCTTTGCACAGATTTTTCTATTGCCTGGAACAAGTTGCTTGTCTGTCTCCTTCTCATCCTCAGGACTCGGGTCACAAGTCATCTCCTCAGGGAAGCCTTCCTGATGACTATATAGAATAGTCCCCTTGCTTAACTACTCCTATTTACTCTCTGTTTATTTCCTGCAAAACAGTAACACAAGCTGTGGCTCCCTTATTTATTTGCTTGCTGTCAGTCACTGCCCACCAGAACATAAGCTCATTGAGAGCAGGGACCAAGGGGTAAATGATGAGTACTCGCTGAGAGTGAAGGCTCTGCTTAGGGTCCAACCTGGATTCAGACCTCAGTTATTTACTGCTGTGTTGCCTTGAAAATATGTCTTAATTATTTACTGACTCTGTACCTCAATTTCTCCTCTCTAAAATGGAGATAGCTGGGCATGGTGGTACATGCCTATAATCCCAGCAACTCAGGTTAAGGGGGAGGACTGCCTGAGCCCAGGAGTTCAAGTCCAGCCTGGGCAACACAGCAAGATCCCATCTCTAAAAAAAAGTGTTTAATTATATTAAAAACTAAAATAAAATGGGGATAATAAAGTATCCGTTGTGGAGATTAAGTAATTCAATACATGTAAATCACTTAGCCAGTCCCTGGCAAATAATAAGTAATCAACACATGGTAGCTATTGTTATTACAATTTCTCAGTTACTGATCTTCTCCAGGAGTGTGCACTGATCTGGGCATAGAAACTTCAGAGATATTTACGATTCTGATCTAACACTGAGCTTCAAATGCATAGGTTTAGCAAAGGACAAAGGTGTGAGGAAATTGTGGGGGCACTCTCAGATGGTCAGCCAGAGATCCAGGATGAGCAGCGAAGAAAGGGAGGCCAGAATGGGTAACTGGGAAAAGAGGGAACAGTCAAAGGGGCTGGATGTCTATCTATTCTGAGTCAAAAGTGGTACAGTAGGAGTGGGGTAATGGGAACCAAGAGTGGAATACTGGAGTTTATACCCCAGAAGTGATGCTATTCTGGGTGATGACAAGAATCATCTGGGTGATGATTCAGGACATGGTTGGGAATCAGCATTCCTGAGGTAGAGTGGGGGACATCCCTGGAGAAATAGTCAAGAACCAAGAGGCATAAGTGGGCAGTGAACTCCCCAGGTTGACAGAAGAACTTGAAATGTTAAGAAGGCTGAAACCATTTCCATTTGATGAAGTAGTGAGGGCAGTAGAGCCAGAATCTCAGAGCGGGGCTGGAAGGAAAGCAGTACTCCCAGGGCAGAGTTAGGTTTCAGTGGGGGTAGGAGACAGAGAGAAAGCTCGGATAGAGGTGATGGTGGGAAGTCCCAGGGACCAGGCTACCCACGTCAGAGGATAAGGGCCCAAGAAAGAATACTGTCAAAATACAGATGGATCAAGTATAAAACCCTGCAAAGCCTTCACATGGCTCTCAGGGTAAAGACGAAATTCCCTAACAGGTCTACAAAGCTCAGGTGATCTGGCCTCTACCTGCCTCTCTAGCTGCATCCCATGCTACTCTCAGTCACACTTGCTCTGCTCCAGCTCCACTGGGCTTCTTTCAGGCCTCTTCAGACATGAAGATACATGTCTTCACATCACACAGTCTTTTCCAATGTTCTCCCTTCTCCCTAAAATGCCCTTCCAGCTCCTTTTACCTAGTTGACTCCTATCCATCCTGTGACAGGGAAACCTATGATTCTCCAAATTATAACAGATCCCATATGCTAATCTCACATAGCTTAGCATTTTATTTGCAGTACTTATTGAGGGTACAATATTGTATTTATCTATGATCTGGCTATATGATTATTTGATTATTATCTTTCTCCTTCACTATACTGTAAGTTCTTTAAGAGTAAGGATCGTAAATGATAGATATCTCAAATATCCTGATTTGATCATTATACATTCTGTGCATGTACCAAAATATCATATGTATGCTACAAATATGTAAAATACTATGTCTCAATTTTTAAAAAGAGTAAGGATCATATCTGTTTGAGCTCCTCACTGCACATTCAATGACTGGGACAGGGTCTGGCACATAGTAGTTGCTCAATAAATAAATATTTATTGACTGAATGAATGATGGATAGAAGCCCAGAGGCTGAGAGGGGTTGCCTTTCACTCAGTACCTGAGGATAATGAGAACAGGCAGAGAAGGACAGATCTCATTTCAAATATCTTCCCACTGGTCACAAACTCTGCTGGTGCCAGAACTGGTTGAGAGTCTTAGCACTGAATGATTTCTCTGGTGGTATAGAAATCTGTCTTGGGATTTGGAAAGAGGCAGAGAAGGCCTTACTCTGAGCAACGACCATGGCCTAGTGTTAGGAGCTTCTGGTCTTCTCACAGGTTCTTGCCCCCAAATCCTCATCTCCTGCAGGCTGGAGTTTGCCTGCTCCACTCCCATGTGTACATGTTTCCCTCACCTTTTACAGGTTTACACAGGCAGCTCCCTTCTTAGGGGAGTCCGTAAGGTCCTCATCCCTCCCCAGTACACACATCCCCTCACCTTTCACAGAAGGTATGTAGGCAAGGCAGAACCTTGGGGCATTGGTACCGATCCAGGCAGATGCTGCATACCAGGAACTGCTTGTCCATCGGCTGGACCTCCGGGCCAGGGCTGTCCTCCCTCTTTGCCATGGTGGCCACAGATGACTCCTGGCACTCACACCAGCCACTGTTTGGAGAGACAGTCAGCACCAGGTAGACCAGCACTCCCTCTCCCCATGCAAACCCTACCACACAAACCCCCTTGCAGAGAATTGCCCCCTACCCCGTTCTTCCCTTACAGGGGCAGGACAGGGCAGTGATTAGAAGGAACTGGGGAAGTAGATAGACTGAGTGACTCTTGGGTATGGTGTTCTGTTTAAAAGCACAGACTTAGGGTTAGACTGAGTTTCAAACCTGGCTCAGACTCTCACCAGCTATGTGACCTTGAACAATTCATATAACTTCTCTGAGCCTCAGTTTCCTACTTTGTAACTATAGGAATGATAAGCTCTACCTCAAGTGGTTGTTTTGAGAATCTGAAATAGTGTGTGTTGAGTGCATGGTACAGGGATGCCCATTTTCACTGACGCACCCACCCTTCATCTCCTCTGCCTCCGTCAAATCCTCCTCCAAGAGACCTTCCAAAGGGAGTGCTTCTCCTCCGACTACCTGCAGCTCTTCTATCTATGCCCTGACCCACCTCTTAGCACAACTTCCTGGGATTACACTCTTTCCCAGTCAGCTTCAAGGCCGGGATTGCCTCCTAAATATTTTATTTCCTTCTCTCCAATCCCATAGCTACTGTTCCCAATTCAGGCCATCAGTTCTCTCCTAGCCTCCTAACTGGTATCCTTGACTCTTCACATGCTCCTTTTCATCTATCCTCCTTGAAGCCAGAATGAGGTTTCTAAAACATGTATTTTATCTTGTCATTGTTCCTGTTTAAATTCCTTCAATGGTTCTCCATTGTCCAAAGTCCCTAAATTGGCCAAGGAGGCTAGCTTTGTGTGGCCCATACCTTCCTCTACAACCTCTTTTCTCATGATTCTATAATTCTCATGATTCTCATGATTCTATAATCATGATTCTATAATTTCTTTTCAGTTCCTAGAAAACACCTTCTTCTCTTTTGCTTCTTGAGCAACTACACATTCTGTTCCCTCTGCCTGATCCTCTTCCTGCTTATCTTTCAGGTCCCCTTGTAAACATCACTTCCTTTAGAAGACCTTCACTGGCTGGGTGCAGTGGCTTATACCCATAATCCCAGCACTTTGGGAGGCCAAGGTAAGAGGACTGCCTGAGCCAACAGGTTCGACACCAGCCTGGGCAACTTGGTGAGACCTCATCTCTACAATAAATCTAAAAAATTAGCCGGTGTGGTGGCACATGCCTATAGTTCCAGCTACTTGGAAGGCTGAGGTGGAAGGATCGCCTGAGCCAAACAGGTCCAGACTGTGGTGGTCATGAGCATGCCACTGCATTCCAGTCTGAGCGACAGAGTGAGAAATTCCAACTCAAAAAAGAAGAAGAAGAAGAAGAAGAAGAAGACCCATTGATATCTCAAAATCTGGACCAGGGGCTCCACCTCTGTGTCCCTCAGCACCCTATACTTCCCTCCATCCTAGCTCTTACACACTATACTATAATTTTCTTCTTATTTCTCTTCTTCCTCCATTCCACGCAGTGTTCTTCAGAGCAGGTATTATTTTATTTTTTCATTCCTAGAACTTAGCACAGAGCCTGTCATAAGGATTAGTTTGCATTCACTGAATTAACTCAGTAATTCAACAAATGTTTCTTTACTAAGTGCCCACTTTGTACAGGTGCTAGAAATGGAGTTGATAAAATGGATATGGTCACTGTCTTTGTGGTGGGTAGGTGGTGGTAGATTTTTTTTAAAGTTAATAAGTCAATACAAAATTACACATTGGTGGTGACAGGGGAGTGGTATAAATAAAAATGGATGCTATGAGACAGAACACTTTTCTTTTCAAGTCGGGGATCCGCTCTGTCACCCAGGTTGAAAAAGAGTGGCACGATCACAGCTCACTGCAGCCTCGACCTCCTAGGCTCAAGTGATCCTTCTGCCTCAGCCTTCTTGTACCATGAAGCCCAGCTAATTTTTTTTTTTTTTAAGAGATGAGGTCTTGTTATATTGCTCAGGTTCATCTTGAACTCTGGGCTCAAGCAATCCTCCTGCCTCAGTTTCCCAAAGTATTAGGGTTATAGGAGTGAGCCACCATGCCTAGCCAGAAAGAACACTTTTGATTGGGTAATCAAGGAAGGAAGTGTTCTCCAAGCAGGTAACTTTTAAGCAGAGTTCTGGGAAATGAGGGGAAAATGTTAGGGGTAAGGGTGGGAAACAACAGGGAGTCAGGGAGGGATATAATTCTAGGTTGAAGGAACAGCATGATGAAGGTTTGTAGGTCAAAGATTCACTGAGAATCTGAAAGGATTGTGTGGTTGGAGCAAAGTAAATAAAAGCAAGAGGCAAGTTTGGGAAGATAGGCAGAGATGAGATCACAAGGCACCTTGTAATCCATGTTAAGAATGTGATTTTATCTTTTTTTTTTGAGTTGGAGTCTCACTCTGTCACCCAGACTGGAGTGCAGTGGCACACTCCCGGCCACCGCAGCCTTGACCTGCTGGGCTCCGGCAATCCTTCCACCTCAGCCTTCCAAGAAGCTGGAACTACAGGCGCACGCTACCATGCCCGGCTAATTTTTTGATTTATTGTAGAGATGAGGTCTCGCCAAGTTGCCCAGGCGGGTTTCAAACCCGCGGGCTCAGGCAATCCACTCACCTCAGCCTCCCAAAGCGCTGGGATTACAGGCTGAGACACCAAGCCCGGCTGTGATTTTATCTTAAGTGGGCAGGAAGGATGATGCAGTTTATAAATAAATTAGAAAGCTACTCTTGACAGCTGTGAGAATTGTAGAGGAAGAGAAGTAAGAGTGGAATCAGGGAGAGCAGTTAAGAGGCTACCATAGTTCTTCAGGTAAGATGATGTTGAGTATTAGCAGAGCTATAGGCAAAGAGGTGGAGTGATTGGACCAATACTCATGAGGTTGAATGAAAAGGACACCATGATGGACTGCATGTTAGAGATAAAAAAGAATGTCAATGGTGGTTCCCAGGTTTCTCACTTGAGCAAATGATGGGCCATAAACAGAGACAGGGAGAGCTGATTTGGGGCATTCTGTTCTAGGCATGCTGAGTTTGATATGTCTCTGTGATGTCCCAGTAGAGCTGGCAAGTGAGGAATACAGGTGCTTCAGAGAGAGGTCTGGGTTGGTTACTGATTTGGAATCATTGGCATACTAATGGCACTTACAGCAATGAGAATAAATGAGACCTACTAGGGCAGAGAGTGGACACTGATAAGAAAAGGGCCTGGCACAAGGGAGGAGAGCCAGCAAAGGTGACTGAGAAGGAGAACCCAGAGGGAGGGAAGAAAAACCAAGAGAGTGTGGAAACAGATTAAGGGAGACAGCAATTCAAGAAAAAGGAGGGAGGCCGGGATCAGTGGTTCAGCCTGTAATCCAGCACTTTGGGAGGCCAAGGCGAGTGGATTGCCTCAGCCTGCGGGTTCGAGACCCACCCGGGCAACTTGGTGAGACCTCATCTCTACAATAAATCAAAAATTAGCTGGGCATGGTAGCGCATGCCTGTAGTTCCAGCTATTTGGAAGACTGAGGTGGAAGGATTGCTGGAGCCCAGCAGGTTGAGGCTGCGGAGGCTGGGAACGTGCCACTGCACTCCAGTCTGGGTGACAGAATGAGACTCCAACTCAAAAAAAAAAGAAAAAAAGAAAAAGGAGGGTGAAGAAAGAAAAGGACTGAAGAGTGTCTATCAGATTTGGTTGTAGTGGACTGGCAGGGGCAGAAGCCACGTCAGAGTGACTGAAAAGTAAACAGGAGATGCAGTTAACATAGCAGATGCAGACAATTCATGGCAGAGATTTGCTCATAAAGAGAGGAAGAAAAATAGCTGGACTACTTCAAAATAGGCAATGACTAGGACTAGGTCTGTGCCTAGTTATATCCATCATGGGTCTGCCTAAGGATGATGAATGGACCTGATGTGGTGGCTCACGCCTGTAATCCCAACACTTCGGAGGCTAAGGTGGAAGGATTGCTTGAGCCCAGGAATTCAAGATCAGCCTGGGCAACACAGCAAGACCTTGTCCCTACAAAAGTATAAAAAAAGTACCTAGGCAGGATGGTACATGTCTATAGTCCCAGGTATTCAGGAGGCTGAGAAGGAAGGATCATCTGAACCCAGGAGGTCGAAGCTGCAGTGAGCAATGATCGTGCTACTGCACTCCAGCCTGGGTGACAGCATGAGACCCCGACTCACTCTGTCATTACATCTCTCCAGAAGTAATGGGTTCTGAGTCTGGCGTCTTAATACCAGGACAACATAGCAGGAGGGAGGACAGATTGAGGGTTGGAGGAGGGAAGGGGTGGCCAGAGACAAGCTGAAGCTTCAGTCTGGTGAAGGGGAAGGCTAGGAGAAAGAATAGGAGTGGTCTGCTGGGCTCAGCTGGGTAGCTAAATGGCAGGCTCCGCCTCTCTCCAAGCCCAAGGGGCTCTCCCAGCCTGTCACACAGAGGCGGGGATTGGGCTAAGTCCAAGGACGGACAGTTCCTCCCTCCCCTCCTCTTCCTGCTTCAGTTCCCCACCCAGGTTTATTGGGCACGCAGCCGCTAGGGCCATACCTCAGCCTGAACCTAAGATTCCCTTCCCTTTCTGGGCTCCTATTCCCACCTTTCCCATCCCACTGTGCTCTAGAGATCTGCTCCCAAGATCCCACAGGTAGTGGTTCAGGTGGAATGTTTGTTCACAGCAGACACTTGTAGGGCCTTGGACTCAGTGCTGGACTTCACCCTCCTGCCTCGGGCTGCCTTATGCCATCCCTGCATTATGCCACTCATCCTTTATGGCTTAGTTCTCAAAGCACCTTATTCCCTCATTCAGCATTCACACAACACCTCTGCAAGGCCTGAGGACACAAAGATAAATAGTCACAGCTCAGCCTCCATGGAGTGCACAATCTAATAAATAGATTTCTGCAATGCAATGTGGTGAAGGCTATGATGGGGAAGCACAGATTGCTCCAGGAATACAAAGAAGGTTACCTAGCCTAGATTTTGGGCAAGAGTGGGTCGAGAGGTTGGAGGCCAAAGGAGTACTCCTAAAAAAAGTAACACTCAAGCTGAGAACTACAGGATGAGAAACAGTTATAGAGAGCATCTGCATCAGGAGACTGGATCAGACACTATGACAGAAGATTGTTAAGAAATGATGATGGAGTCATAGGTAAGAGCTGCATCATACACTACTTCGTTGGCTTTATTAAAAAGTTTAGACTTAACCCTTTCCTGTTATGGGCTTAAAGCTTTAACCGAAGAGAAGCCATGCATACTGGTTCATGCCTGTAATCCCAGCAATTTGGGAGGCAAAGGCAGAAGGACTGCTTGAGGGCAGGAGTTCAAGACCAACCTGTGCTAAATAGCCCTGTCTCCACACACACACACACACACACACACTAGCTGAGCATGGTGGTATTCCTGTATTCCCAGTTTCTCAGAAGGCTGAGATAGGAGGATTGTTTGAGCCCAGGAGTTGAAGGTTGTAGTGAACTATGATGGCCCCACTGCACTCCAGCCTGGGCAACAGAATGATATCTTGTCTCCACAAAAAAAAAAAAAAAAAGTTAAACTAGCTGGACGTGGTGGTATTCCTATGTTTGCAGCTTCTCAGGAGGCTGAGGTGGGAGAATTGCTTGAGCCTAGGAGTTGAAGGTTGTAGTGAACTATGATGACACCACCACACTCTGGCCCGGGAGATGGAGCGAGACCCTGTCTCCAAAACAAAGCAAAACAAAAAACCCAAAGAGCAAAGGAAAATTTTGGTGGTGGTGAGGAATGTTAAGTATAGACTGACAAAAGTAAATTTTTGATTGCTGGGCCGTGTGGGAAATAGTTTCGAGGGGTCAAGAATGGAAAGTTAAGAGACTGTCTTGATTAGGTGAGTAGCAAAGAGAGGTCAAGATAATTTCAGAGGGAAGAATCAACACAGTTTGGTGACTGGTTGGTTTTATATGCAGAGTCTGGAGAGAAGGAGGAATTAGATTATTCCTAGTTTTCTAGTTTGGAAACTCTAGAAGAAGAGCAGTTTGGATAAGAGGTGATATGTTCAGTGTTTAACATGATGAATCTGAAGTGCCTGTGGGACATAATTCCAGTGTAAAGGCCAAGCTGGCAGTTGGAAAGACAGGCTAAAGCTTAGGAGAGAGGTCTGTCTGGAGATATAGATTTGGATGATGTTGGTGCAGAGGTGGTTCATGAAGTGGATGACATTACCCAGAAAGGGTAAGGCAAGAAAGGAGAGCCTATGACTGAGGCCCCAGGAACCGCAACATTTAAGAGACAGGCTCAGGAAGCAAAGCTTGCAAAAAAAGATTGAGAGGGTATGGCAAGAGAGGCAGGAGAAGCAGGAAACAGAGATGTCGTGAAGGTCAAGGGAGAAGAAAGTTTCATGAACAAGAGTGAAATGCTGCAGAGAGCCCCTATGATTTAAAATCTCAAAGAAGTTATTTATTTATTTATTTATTTATTTATTGAGTTGGAGTCTCACTCTGTCACCCAGACTGGAGTGCAGTGGCATGCTCCTGGCCACCTCAGCCTCGACCTGCTGGGCTCAGGTGATCCTTCTGCCTCAGCCATCCAAGTAGCCATAACTACAGGCGCACGCTACCACACCCGGCTAATTTTTTGATTTATTGTAGAGACAAGGTCTCACCATGCTGCCCAGGCTGGTCTTGAACCCATGGGCTCAGGCAATCCTCTCGCCTCAACCTCCCAAAGTGCTGGGATTATAGGCTTGAACCACCGCGCCCAGCCAAAAAAGTTGTTATTAACTTAAGAAAGTATGATTCCCAGGGGCTGGAGGAGAGGAAGCCAGATCCAGGGAGTTAAGAAAGAAGTTGATTGTGAACAAATGAAGGTAGCCAGTGCTGACTCCACTAGATCCTTGACATCCGCAAAGGATGTGTTTCAAGGCTTTTCAGTTTTTCCAAATTCTCAAACAGCATTAGCTTTCCCCATGACTTTCTCCAAAATCTCACGAGATTCTCAGTACACGTGATTTACACAGTTGGAGTGGAAATAACCAAGGCACTGTTGAAAATGGATGAGAGAGGTTAGACTTGTTTGCTAAAATGGCTTACACTTACTCACTAGCCTCCAGGTGTATCTGATCATTTAAGACCTCAGCAAAATGACAAAAGACATACAAGTTACAGTCTTTGGGCTTTCTCTGAAACAAGCAAAGCCTTGGATGAGGTAAAGTTCTAAAAGTCAAAGGAATCCTTTAAATAAGATTGTCGGGGAAAGAAAGTGATAGAAATTCAGGGTACCCTCTCCCCTCATCACAGTCCGAGTAAATAGGTGAATGAACCATTCAATCAAACTTCCCTGGGCACACTCTGGGCCAGGTCCTTCAACTGGAAACTGGAGACACAAAATTGAATCAGACACACTCCCTGTCTTTCACAAGTTTTTAGACTAGTATGGGAAATAGACACGGTAAATACACAACTACAATGTGATAAGTACTGTGATATTGACATGTTTAAACTGCTACAGCATGAAACAGAAGGAAGTAGCTAACTCTGAATGTGACGAAGAAAAAAGAAGGCTCCCAGAGGAAGAGATATTTGAGCTTGGTCTTCAGCTACAAACAGAAGATTGATAGGTACATTGGGAAAACAGTCAGTGAAGGAACGAAACAGAAGCATGAGAAATTAAGATATATGCACCATTTAGGCAAGAGTGCAAAACTTAAAAGGGCATAGGCTACACTTGATACTTTTACTAAGGACTTCACCTGCCTCTTTGGCTGCTCCTGCACTGTCCCTTTCTTAAATGTTTAGTACCCCCAGGGTTTTGTTCTAGTGCCTCTGCTCTTCTCATTTTTCATCCTCTGTCTAGGCAATCTCATCATCTCCCATGGTTTCAGTTAACATCAAATGGCTAATGACTCCCAAAGCTTTACCTTCTGCACTTGAAGACTCTCTTGAACCCCAGACCTGTATATACAATTGCATCTTACACATGTCTATTTAGATGGCACACTGAGATTAGTCCCTTAACTTAATTCATTTTCCCCAACCTACTCTTCCTGTAACGTTTCTCATCTCAATAAGAGGCACCACCATTCACCCAGCCACAGAGACCAGAACCCTGGTAATCTCAAGTATGCCTTTTCTTTCACTTTTCAGATACAAGCTATGACTATATCTTAAATTTTTGCCTTTGAAATGTGTCGAGGTTTAAAAAAGCAGGAGAGCTAAGATTCAGTCCTGACTCTGTCACTGACTCCATTAACACAAGGCAAAGCTCCAGGCAAACTCCTACCCCATTCTCTTCATTGTAAATTAGAAGGGGGGAACCTTTTTATTCTCAAGATCTAAGATTCCCAAGATTTCCTTTTAAGCCAAGGGCCCCTACAGACTATAATATGTGCCTATCGTTAAATCTCATCTTGTATTATCTTGATGATTTGATTGCTAGTTTCCACTGTAAGGCTGGGTATGTTAGAGGGTGATCGCAGTTGTCTCCACCTTCCAAAATTAGTGTTTGTTAAGTTTTAAGTCACTAGTGACACTCTCCATGAGCACACTCCAACTATATGGTTTTTCTGGACCCAGATTGTACTATCCCATTTATGGCTCTTTGCTCAAGTTCTTCTCTCAGCAAGAAAGTCATTGCCCCCTAAATGGCTGCAGCAGTACCTGGCACACAGGAAGTGCTCAGTATGTGTTGGTGACAGGAGAGCCATGTTTAAATCTCTGCAGTTCCCTTTCACCAGAGAGATGCAAAAGTAAAGGCAAGTGAATAAAGTTCCAAGGAGAGAGACCTCCATTTAACATAAGGAAGCTTTCCCACTGCAGAAGATAGTAAGTGCTCTGTCACTGGAGGCATACAAGCCTGGAAAGGGACAGCACCTGTCAGGCCTGTAGCTCTGATTCCAATTCTGCAGCAAATCATCGCTGTTTAGGGGATGAATGGGCACTGGCGAGCTGGACAGACTGCCAGGGAGAGACCTGTGAAGAAGATCTCTCTCTGCACCTGCTCTGACCTGGGGCCAGTCCTGGGTTTCTGTTGTCAATCGGAGATCTCCACACCAGGAACAAGCCCAGGGCCTGCCCTCAGTCGAACTGACCTCCCTGGGGTGCATCCTGCCCCTCCAACCTGCAACCATCTGTCCCTGCAGGTTTGCAGCCTTGGAAGCCAAGTCCAGAAGGGAGGGGATCAGAACCAGGGAGGGGTCTGGGGTCCTCCAGGCTGGGCTCAAGCTACAGGGGAACCAGAGGGGTCCTTTCCTACAAGAAACAGCCTCCGCATGAGGCTTCCTTTCCATCAAGCAGTGCTAGGGGTGGAAAGGGTGTTCTCCAACCTGACTAGTGGGCCTGTGAGTGCCAGAGGAGGATGGAGTGGGGAGCAAGGGGTGGAGGTATCTGCACTAAAGAGAAAGGAACCCTTCAGACAAGCTGGGCCACAATATTCTAGAGTTCCACTCAACAACCCCACCCCACCACCACCACCACCTTCGGCCGCAGCGTTCAGAACCCTCCACCAGCACACACAAGCTCCCAAACCCCGCGCTCCTCCAAGGAACCATCTCCCATCCACCCGCGCCTCCCCCCTCAAAACATGAACCTCACGTGAGCAGCCACAGCCCGAAGGTTCCCCCTGCTGCTCTCGCGGACATGGACACGCCTCACGTGGACACAGATAGGCAGAGCTTTTGAAAATCATCGCGCCCCCACCCGCAGACGTTCGGACCCGGACCCGGGCAGACAGGGAATACAAACGCACCCAAGGGGCCCGCCCGTCGCACTCACCGCGTTGGAGCAGGATGGGAGGGCAAGGCCCGGACTGCGGCCACTCCGAGGGGCCCGCGGCGCTGCCCCCGCTGCCAGCGCCCG
>NW_007086985.1:61561-119344 GCF_000164805.1 Carlito syrichta
AAAGTCTATTATCAATAGATTTTTGAAAACTACAGGAGAAAATAAAAATATGCAAGAGTTTGGCACCATGCTCATATGACTCAACACATGCAACTGTGTTGAATAGGTAATATTGTGATTCACAAACACCCAGCAGAAAGTCTGAAGTATAATATGTACTTGGAATATCTTTTGGCTCAGTGAACGAATGAATGAAACTTCTAATCCTCCAGCTATGCCTTGTCAAAAGAAAAATAATAATAAAATGGAATAACGCTTGTAACAAGAAAAATAATTAAAAAATGAAACAACGTCTGTAACTCCTATCGTAGAAACGGCGACGCCCCACGTCCCGCGTCTCCGCCAGTCTCCGCGCCGGCGCCGCCGCCGGACCAGCCGCACAGGCCGGAGGGAGGGGCCGGGGCGGGGCTGGGGACCGACCGGGGGAGGGGGCGACTCCGGCACTGAAGACCCACCCACGCCCCGCCCGCCGCCGCGGAGGCCCCGCCCACTCCGCCTGCCTGCCCCTACTCCACCCGCACCGCCCCCCCAACACCCCTGCGGCTCCTGCGGACGCTGTCTCCGCGGTGTGGCTGGGAGCCGCGAGCCGGATCCCGGATCCCGGATCTCCGATCCCGGATCTCGCCAGCTGCCTCCGGCTCCCGTAAAGGGCCGTGTAGTCGGTCTCAGGGGCTGGGATAAGGCTCCGTGAAAAAAAGGCAGCTGAGGCAGCAGGGATTTCGGACTCCAGGAGCCCGACTCGGCTGCCTCCCGGCGGCTCCCTTCCCACCTTTCTTGGGGTTCACCTATGGAATATGCTAGTATGGTCTCGGTTGAACAGGGGGAGGCGGGGACCGTCTGTACCTCGAAACGGATATCTGGGCGGCGGAACGGCAGTACCCAGAGGTCTGGGAGAAGGATCTGACGGGGTAGAAAGGTGGGGACTTTATTCAGCTCTGGGTGCCTCAGGAGCCCCCTCGTGAGGAAATTATGGTTCAGGCCATCCAGTGGCTCGTTTCCACACACCAAAGATCCTGGGCAATTCTCAGAATCTTCACATTGTGGAAAAGCATAGCAACTATAAGTTAACGGGGACCGAGTACTTATTGTGTGCCAGACACAGAACTAGTCGCGTTACATATACCATCTTATTTAATAGTCGTAACCGCAGTAGGTAGTTTATTAGCCCTGTTTTACAGAGGAAGAAACGGGTCTCTAGCTCCCCCAAATATTAGCCTTGAGCACTCAGCTAGAAAGTGGTGGAACCTGGATTTGAGCCCTGCTTTTAGGTTCCACCACCAACATTCGGAGATTCAGTACCTTCCATGTAGAAAAAAATCCCCAGTGGCCCCTAAAGTGGATGTTTATATGAGGACTACCTCCCTCCCCCCACAAATACCAAGCCCTATGCAGATGACTGACTGCAGGCTGACCAAAGCCCAGAAGCCTGTCTGGGAGCTGTAGTATCTGTGACAAAGAGCAAAGTCAGGCTTGTGTGAATCCCAGTGCTGTGAGAATCTGCTGACTGGGTTGTCCCCTTCCTCCAGCCTTCCAGAGGTGGGGAATGGTGAAAAATTCTGGAGCTCCCTTGACCAAAGGGCACAGGAACGATGACACCTGAGCCCTGACCAAACCAAAGTGCTGTTAGGGAGCTTTCTTGTGACTTCTCACATAAAGTTCAGATTTAGGCTCAACCAATGCAGCACAGGAGCTCCAGTGCTTGTGAAGGAGCCTCAGACAAGGTTCATGCTAGTTTTGGGCTAGAACTACGAGATTACCCAAGGTGAAGGAACTGAGGTCTATAGGACACAATATTAAGCCCCAAAAGGACTACTTTTCTCAACCCTAGACTTCTCTCATTCTGTCAAATTTCTACATAAAAGGCTTCAGAGCTCTTTGTCCAGAGGGCAAAAATCCTTACGCAGCCTGCAGTCTTCTAGCCACACCCCCTTCATTTTTCATTCCAAACTGAATTCCTCCCAATCTGCTCAGAGTCTTCGTATATGTTGGCCTCTCTGCCTGTGATTTTCTTCCTTTTCTTCTTTGGCTGGCTGTTGTCTACTCATCCTTCAGGTCTCAGCTTTCAAATTGGCATCCCCATTTCCACTCCTCTACACTGTGCCCTGCACTGCCACTGCACCTGTACCCTAGGACTTATCACTGCATTATAGTTGCTTGGTTACTTGTCTCTATCCCCCACTAGGCCTTAAGCACTGTGGGCAGGGACTGTGTTGTATTCACTGTTGTTTCCCCAGGGTCTAATGCAGTGCCTGGCTAAATAAAAGCACTCAGTAAATATTTGCTGTATGAATGAATGCATGATGGTCAGTAAACCCAACCCCCTCTGGATTCTGTGCTCTTAAGATCCATAACTATCGTGGTGCTGGCTGAAGAACAAATAAAGCTTTGGCTCCAACTGGGGCTGGGGAAGAAGACTGAGCCCTCAGACTGGCGCCGGTTCTTTTGATGTGAAGGATTTTGGTGTATGATTAGACTGAGCATTTCTCTACCCAGCCCTCCCTCCTAGAATCCCCCACAAATTGACCTCACTGGGCCTGCTTTTATGAAAGGTTTATTCCTAGTGCTAGATCCCAATCTTCCTGGGCTCTAAGCACAATTAAACTGGGTGGGTGGGTGAGAGGAGGCCCATTCAGATGCAAGACCAGAAACAGGGCTCCCTATTATCCCTACCCCTTTGGTCCCAGTCCCCTTCTCTGCAATGGGCACGCATAGAGGACAGACAAAGGGTATTGGAGGCAACATCATTGGCCCAGGGGAGCCCAAGAAGAGCTGCCATTGGCTGACAGGGCCTTTTGAGGCTCTGCCATTGGTCAGGGGGCACACCCCAGCCTGAGGAGTGATGCCATTGGCTAAGGAGTGGTTTTATCATAGCCTTTGGCTGTGGAGTGGAAAAAAAAAGATCTGGGAATGAAGCCCAGTGGCCAGGAAGATAAAGGACAGAGCAGCAGTTTCTGGGCCTGCAGGTCCTCTTCCCACCACAGCAATGTGGGCAAAACTGGTGACAGGCCCCAACCAGAAAGAGGGAGCCCAAGCCAGAGAGCAAGTGGCAAGGGATGTTCCATGTCCAATCTCCCCCACCCTGGGGCTGTCCTTCCCAATGTCCTTCTTGATAGCCAAGTTGGGCGGGGAGCTGCTCACTGCTCCTCTAGCCAGGAGGGTTTCTCAGCTCCTGGAGGCCGCAGCTTGATGTTGAACTGCTGCAGGGTCTGCTCCAGCTGTTTCTGGTTTCCAGCAAAGTAGGCGGACACAGCATTGTGGAAGAGCAGCAGCTGCTTGTGCATCACCTTGATCTGGGGGTCCAACAGGGTCAGCTAAGGCTGTACTCAGGCACCCTTCTTGAGGGTCTATAAGACTGAATCTGGGCACAGATCAGAGGGATGTAGACTCTACTCTAAAGGTGCTTTTGGGGTGGGGCTGAACTCCACCCAGGGAGTCAAAAGAGAAGGGTCAATCTGATGGAAGAAACCTGACTTGATTTGCTGGGCAGAAGGTTCTGTTATCCAGCTCAAGAGGTGATTTTTCCCAATTATGTCCCTGGGACCAGCAGCCATATCCTCGAACAGGGAAGGACTAGAGATTTGAGAGAGGGTGACCTGGAAAGGCCTAGGGGCGGAGGCGGCTAAGGCTATCATCCCATTTCCTAGTTTGACCGCATTTCCCTATCCAGTGATGGAGAGGGTCTGAGGGAAAGGTTGGTGTCATCGATAGAAGATGAGCTAGGGTCAAGGGGGTGGGGTTGGCACCTTGTTTTCTTCCAGGAACTTGAGCTTGATGGCCACATCTCCCCGAAGCTTCTCATACTTGTCCCGATGGGCCTGGAAAGTGGCCTGGGCACTCTCAAGTCGACCACGTGTCCCTGCATCCCGGGGGCCTAGGCTCAGCTCCTCTAAGTCTGTTCGGTAGGCATCATATTCCAGCCTGGGGAGGGGATGATACAGGCTGGTCTGTATCACTTTGTTCTCAACACTCTTTTCCTTACTGAATTCTTATGCCCCTCATGCCCAAACTTCCACCCATACCAGTCAATTCCCTAAATGCTAGGCCCTGCCAGTGCCCACACCTGGCAGCCTCATACTGTTTCACAGTCATGAGTGTGTCTTCCATTGTCTTGGTTACCAACGTGTTGATGCTAGAGACAAAGAAGTTCACAGCCCCTAGCAGCGTCTCCCCGTTCTTGCATAGCAGTTTCTGTGTCTCTGCATTGTAGCCAAATTCCTCCTGAGGGCATAAGGGAGGGACGGACTTTGAGTAAACAACCCTTACCTAACTGGAGCTGTAGAGCCCTTCATTTCTCCCCCTCCACAGGAAGAAAACAGCCTTAGAAACAGGAACAACCAAGGACTGCCTCCAGCAAGGCTCTCTTAGCCAGGAAGCTAGTGGGGAAACCCTGGGGATGCCTGGGGTAGGAAAGTGGTTGGTGGGGGTTCTCAGATAGGATCACAAGACTGGAACAGGGAGATACAGTGCGGTAGGCAGGGGAGGAGCTCTGATTAGGCTGAGCACTGAAGGCATTCTTCCCAATGCAGAGGAGGATTGCTTGTGAGGCACCTAGTGTGCCCCCTCCCCCACCCCTCCAACTTCTGGACCTCTGTACAAACCCTTAGGTTGCCTCCACAGGTGAGTGCTGCTGGGGACAGGGCTGGGCCCACCCTGGAGGGGTTCTCCCTTGGGCTGCAGGAAGGAGGGAGGGAGGGGAGGGAAGCTGAGGAGTGACTGAGAGGGCCTGGGCCCAGTACCCCCATCCTCTTTGGTCTGGCCAAGGCACCTGAAGCTCTGGAGACTTCTGGCTGAGGTCAGCAAAGGCGTCACCCAGTGCATGTTGGGTCTGCAGTAGGCTGTAGAGGTGGGCTGTCAGTGCCCGGCCCAGCTG
Organism: Carlito syrichta; assembly: GCF_000164805.1. NCBI lineage: Eukaryota > Metazoa > Chordata > Mammalia > Primates > Tarsiidae > Carlito > Carlito syrichta. Next base: position 66,432 of record NW_007086985.1, read on the forward strand.
CAGTACACTCTCATACTTGCGCTTTGTCTCACGCAGCAACTCAATCTGCAGCTCTAGCTCCAGGTCCACAGTCCGGGAGCCTCGGCCAAATCGTTCTGATAACAGCTGCTTTGTGCACTGATTGGGAAGTGGGGGAATATGTAAAAGATCCTAGCAGCCTTCCCACCAACAGGTACCCACCCCAGTACCCCCAGGCTCTTAGTCTCAGCTATAGATGGGATATTAGGATCTGGGAAAAAGTGAAAAAGGCATCCAAGGGAAGTTTTGGGGAAAGTGAACGTACTTGAATCCTACCTTATATGTGTTGATACCCCATTTCTTGACGATGTCAAACTTTTCTCCAGCGATGCCCCGAGCTACCTCATCTCCAGGGCCAGCAGGAGTGGTGCTGTGAGATGGATGGCGGCCAGACCCTAAAGGATCAAGTTCTCTGACACTAGCCTCTCTCAGATACACCAAATGCCTCTGTGGTCCCACCCGTACCTTCCTCCCAGTACTTGAAAATGACTTCCCTGAAGGAGATGCTAGAGACAACTGGATTCTCCTGCCCACTAGGAAGAACTTGGACCCCATGCCCTGAGAACCAAATCCTACTGGTCTCCTTGGAGGTGGAGAGGGTGGTTTGCAGGGAGTTGCGGGTGTACAGGAGCAGAAGAAACAAAAGAAAATACACTGAGTTTGGGGGTGGGAGGAATCAATGATGGTGGGTTCTGTCAAACAGGAAACCTGATTGAATCAGTGTGTGATACAGGGCTGTTTTTGTTCCTCTAAATTTTAGAGTCTAAAGTAAAACTCTAAGAAGTCTCATGAAGTTCCAACTCAGCCTCAAGCTCTAGAACAGGGGAAGTCCTGTGAAGTAGAAGTCTTAACTTGGCCAGGTGGCAGCAGGGAAAAGACAAATGAACCATTTCAGGGCTTAAATGGCAAGAGGAAAGCAGATGGACAACCCTGGGAGCTGGTCTGGGGCTGAGAAGACTCCATGGAATTCATATGCACAGAAGTCCCCAAGATCTCCAGACATAATTCAAGCTTTCCTTGACATGCCCTATGTTCCCCCAAACCATTCCTATCCCTCTACTCAAGTTTCCTGTCTCTGATTATTCATACCTGTGGGGATGAGTCCATCACCAGAGCCTCCATAGCCACCAGATACAATGCTGGTTTCATTGAGGTTGGGTCCTGACACCATCACCTGCTGAAGGTCCTGTAGGCCAGAAAAGGAGGGGTGCCTCAGGAACACAGGGGCAGCCAAATCATTTCAGGGGTGGGAACAAGTTTGAATTGAAGCACCATAAAGAAAGTACACAAGGGAAGTCTGCACAGAATCAGAAAGAAGATTTGTAAAAAGAATGGAGTTAGATAAGTTAGGGGAAGGCGACCGGAATGGCGGTGAGAGCCTAAGGTTTATAAATTGGGATTCCTAAGTGAAAACAACTAGTATACTCAAACAGATGCACCTGCTCCAGTCCATCATCTTCAGGAAGCTGCCCAGCTTCGCCGTTCCCGTGGATGGGGATCTCCATTGTGGCTGCCTTCCCTAGGATCCCGTCCGTCATGGCTAGGGAAGGTACTGGAGTCAAGATCTCCACTCCAGCACCCTGCAAAGCCCAACACAGATAGTTCTGGAAACTGCCCGGCACTCTAGAACAGGGAGGCCTCCTCTCCCATTTCTGAGCTTTTAGAGTTTGTCCCAGGGCTTGAGAGTCCCAGGATCTGGCCACCACTCCCTTCTTCAGGTTTATGTATTGCTCTCCTGCAAAGTGCACATTTTTACACATGCACACCAAACTCAGGAGTCTTCTCATAACCTCACCTCACCAGAAGTCCAGTGATCATTCATGCATTCATTCACTCAACAGACATCCAGCGAGAGCCTACTATGTGTCAGGCACTATTTGAGGCAATGAAAATACAGCAGTGAGGAAAAGAAAGTCTGTGCTCTCTTGGAACTTATCCTCATGCAGGTGTGTTTACTCTCCCCAGGAGACAAACTCCTTTCCAGGGCTCAGGAGTTCACCCCCCCATTCAGGTATGTCCTCCATTGCTCGGCCTTTCACATTCCTTTAGTGCCTCCTCTCCCTTCCTTCAGGTAGTCTCCCCGCTCCTCCACCTCATGTATCTCCTCTTCTCTGGGCCCTCCCCGCCAGGCCTTAGTTGAATCAAATGGTGTATGATCCCAGCCACTGGTAAAAGCCTCACTTTAGCTGGACATGGGTGATCCCTTCCAAAGTCAGTTCTGTCTCCCAGGTGTGTGAGTCCCCCCCCCATACACCTGGACATCAGGTGTGCCCTCATCCTTCCCCAAGGCTTAGGAAAACTGTGCCCTCAGGACGGTTCGTGCATTTAACTTGCCCTCGCCCACGTCTGTCCCTCTCACCTCGGGCCGGGCCGCTCTTCCCCTCAGGGCGCCAGGCCCGGGCCGCTCGGGGACCTCGGGCTCCAGTTCCCGTCGCGATCCTAGCAGCAGGTCAGGGAATCGGCGGAAGTGACGTCCTCTCCGGGCAGAAGAAGCCGGCCACGTCGCAGATTATAAGGGCGGAAGTGACGTCGGCAGTTGGTGGCAGGACGATCCTTGAGCCCACCCCTCAGTCCTTGGAGAGCGGCGAGAGACTACTTCCGGGGCGGTGCCGAGAAGCCGTAACGGAGGTGACGTAGGCCGTGCGCCGGCGGCGGGATGGAGCACCAGCAGCAGCAGCAGCAACTGAGAAACGTGAGTGAGAATGAAGTTACTTCGGGGCCAGACGTTCGGCTCACGTCTCTGTCCACATCGCGGGAACCCCACAGACCTAGGTGTATGAGGGCTGGAAACCTCGGGCTGTGGTGCTCGATCCTGGGAAACCTCGGACGGTGGGCCTTGAGTTGAAGTGTGGGGGCTCTTGTCTATAAGTTCTTGATCCCTTTCTTCTCCCAGCTGCGTGACTTCTTGTTGGTCTACAATCGGATGACAGAACTCTGCTTCCAGCGCTGTGTGCCCAGCCTACACCACCGAGCTCTGGACGCTGAGGAGGTGGGAAACTGTGTAGGGAATTTACCCTCTCTCCTCAGAGTTAACTGTTTCCCTCCTCCCCCCACAACCCTACCTCTGGCCCTGGCTTTTTCCCCACCCTCCCCCCCAGGCCGATGATGGGGAAGGAAGGAAACGGGACCGACAGGACATCTTTGGACCCTACTTTCACCCTTTCTTCCTTCCAGGAGGCCTGTCTGCACAGCTGTGCTGGGAAGCTGATACATTCTAACCACCGCCTCATGGCCGCTTACGTGCAACTCATGCCTGCCCTGGTACAGCGCCGCATCGCAGACTACGAGGCAGCCTCGGCTGTGCCAGGTGTTGCTGCTGAACAGCCCGGAGTCTCATCATCAGGCAGCTAGCTGTCCCCAACCCTAGGAGGGAAGGCGCTGAATGGGCCCTCAGATTGAAGGACCCAATGGACCTTGAGCTTGGTGAATCCTATACAGAAAGAATGAAGGGTTGCCTGAAAGCTGGGTATCATTGCTCCTTTTTCTGGAGCCAATAAACCCGCTTTTAACTTGTTTAGTTTATATTGTGGGCAGGGAGCTTTTGTGTACTTTATTGGTACCATCGCTTGTTTTGTCATTTAAATGGTATCTGCTGGCTTCATCCCTGGTGACTGAGAAGTTGCCTTCTATGCGTTAGAAGGAAAACCTCAGCATTTCCAGGCATCTGATTAAAGCAAGGTTTGTGTTTACAATGTTAAGGAACAGGAAGTTGGTTCCTACCCAGATGACAAAAAATGAAAGCTCTGTCTGGCTGTCCTTAAGTATATCTGACATTTGGCTCACCTGTGAGCCAAGTATGCATTGGTTCATAACTTTCTTGTGTGGACTATGTCTTAATATGAAGTAATTCTGCTGGATCTAGAGAAAGGAGGCATTATATAAGTACAGCAGATCGAAAAACCACAGGACTTTTGACACTGCCTCCTGTGAAGTCAATGGCCACTGAAGAGAGATGAAACCTGTAAGAATTCTGGGGTGTTCTGAAACTTTATTTCCCCAGGTTGTTACTTTCTTAGTATATACTGTCCTCCAGGATAAGCAGTAAAACTTTTGAACAAAGAAGGTCCATGTGCTTGTCTTCAGGGACAATCAGGAAGCAGAAAACTTGGGGACCATATTCTGCAGTACACTCAAGCTTGAGGACAAGAAACCCAAGGAAGAAGTAGATAGTAGTGGTTATGGTAAAAAAGACTAAAACACAAGCCAGGGACATTGGCTCATGCCTGTAATCCCAGCATTTTGGGAGGCCAAGACAAGAAAATTGCTTCAGCCTAGGAGTTTGATACCATCCTAGCCAACATAGTGAGACCTTGTCTCTACAACAAATAAAAAAAACTAGTCTGGTGTGGCTGCATGCACTTGTAGTCCCAGCTACTTGGGAGACTGAGGCAGAAGGATCACCTGAGCCCTGAAGGTCAAGGTTGCAGTGAGCTGTGATTGTGCTGCTGCATTCTATTCTGGGTGACAGTGAGACCCTGACCAAAAAAAAAAGATAAGATGAAATTTTGGGGGCCTTTTTAATGTTATCTTAATATCTCACTGCTTGTCTCTAATCTCCTAATTCCAGCTTTCATCCTCTACCCTGCATCATTCCCACTGTACCTGCTCTGTAATTTCGAATCCCAGCCTCTAGTCTTTTCTCATTATTGCCCCTACTTAGTGTAATTTGCTACTGTATTCAGTAGTCTGAATGGCATATCACTGCATCATTTCATTTTCTTGCCACTCTTGGCCTCCTTTTTGTAGCATTCTATTTCTGTTATCTTTTCTATTCCTCCATTCAAACTGCTAGAGAAAAACAGTTGTTTAATGAATGCCACTAAATGTTCAAGGTCTCCAACCTTAGCCAAGCTCTCACTACCAACATGCAACCCTTTTTGGTTTCCTGTTTCATTCTCTTGTTTGATTACCATGGCAGTTATTTTACACCTTCACTACTCTCCTTAATCCCACACCCCAACCTCAGTGGGTGACTTTGTTTAAATTTTTGCAGAAGAATTGAAACACTTGAGCATTGGCTCCCAAAATAATAAAAGCTCATTACAGCCACCCACAAAGCTGATGTTCTTTCCCATCTACAGATCAAAAATTTGAGATTGTCAAGTACCAGCCTTTTATATTAAAATGCAGATCTGACTTTAAAGTCCTTGTTCTTTTTACTATACAAGTTTGTCTTTCAAATTTACATGTCTATTGGCACCCACTTGGTATAGTTTTGTTTTGCTTTTTTCTCCATAAGACCCTCTGGAAATGTGGTATAGTTTCTGATGTTGATAGATGTCATGCTTTATTTTAGTTACTGTTTATAACAAAACTACAAGTAAGAGGTATTAGTTCCACTTAAAAGATATGGAAGCAAGAGTCTGGAATGTACCAGATGCCCATTTTATGCACAGCTACCTGATGAGAAAAGTGGCTCCAATCTTTGGCTGCTATCTCTTGAATAAATCTTAAACAGAAAAATATGTTAGGAAGGTAAAAGTAGCTGACCAGGACCTTCCCTACTGAGTGGCTTTATGTCTACCCTGTAAATTTTTCTCTTTGGAAAGTATAAATGCAAATAAAACATCTCATGTACTTGTACTTCTCAACTCCCAGAAGACAGAAGAATGGGGCCTGTGATACTGTGCTACTGATGGGAGAATTCTTCCACATCAACATTTGTGTGTATCTTTGTGATAAACCATTGTGAAATATCTTTGCTTCTCTTTCCATGTCTTATAATCAGTAGAAGAAGGGCTAGGAACAGATGTCTAACTCTATAGCATGTACTGTCTGAACATCCAGAACTTCTTTTTTTTTTTGGAATGAGAGTCTCACTCTGTTAACCAGGCTGGAGTGCAGTGGCATGCTCACAGGTCCACCACAGCCTCGACCTGCTGGACTCCAGCAATCCTTCCGCCCCAACCTTCTAAGTCACTGGAACTACAGGCGTATGCTACCACACCCAGCTTATTTTTTGATTTATTGTAGAGACGAAGTCTCACCAAGTTGCCCAGGCTAATCTTGAACCCCTGAGCTGAGGCAAGAGCCTCGGCCTCCCAAAGTGCTGGGATTTCAGGCTTGAGCCACCGCCCAGCTCATTTCAGAGCTTCTATCTGCCAGCTTATCTATACTCAACCTGCCTCTAGACATGGGAAAACAAGTGTCCCTCAGTCTGACCCATCATTGCCTTTTTTCCTGGCTCTCTAATAATAATTAAAATAATAATAAAACAATTATTTTTTGGTAGAGTAGGCCCCTTGTAATGTAGGCTTTCCCCACTAGATAACTGTTCTAGGAACCAGTGTATTAGCTAACATTGTTAAAGGCTACATTTGGCTTCAGTAACTTTTTTTTTTTTTTTTTTGAGGTTCTTTCAGTATGTTTGCCCATTTCATGATGGGTGATTTACAAACAAACCTACATACAATATGCTGAGTGTTCAGCAGTTTTTGACCAAAAATGGAATGACCTCCATACCCTACCCTTCCTATTCACAGGGTCTCTCCCCGAGTGACTTGAGTGACGTTTTTCGTTACCCCGGATGAAAAAAGTTCTCAAAGGGAAAAGTTATCCAATGTGGAAGAGGCGGGACAATGGCAGAACCACTAAAAGGCAAAATTGATGAGTTCAAAAGCAGCAGTGGAAAAAGCATCTTAATAGGTGTATTGCATCAAGTGGAGAGTACTTTGAAGGTGACTGAAGGGTAAACATGTAAGAATATACGATTTTTAATAAGTAAATTCTGGGAGGTTGGGGGTCCCCCCTCGTTTGTTCAATTAATAGGAGAAAAACCTTAATCCTACCTCTACTATAGTCTTTCATCGTCCTGAGGTCTTGCCATAAAATGGTAGCCATTGGCATAATGAGTACAGTGTGATGTTCCAAGCACAACACATAGGAACAAATATTGACAAAATGACATTTTGGTGTTCTTGCCACTGTGGCCTCAGAACTGCTCACTCCTTTACAAAGCCTCATTCCTCTGAAGCTGTTCATCCATATGACTCTCTCCCATTTCTTGTCTATCACTCTCATTAATACTACTGTCCTGCTACTTTAAATAGCCCTTGGTCTTTCTGTCCTCCCCTTTGGTACTTTAATGTTTACATAGACAATCCATTCAATATTTTGGTCTCTTAGTTGCTCAGTCCAATCTCTAGTGATTTCCACTCTGTCTTTACCCACTCCCTTAGTTACAGCCTGGCCATTGTCATGGGCAAAGTGCCTCATCTTTGAAACTCTTTTATTCATTGACCATATTTTTTCCACGTGTTTACTAAACCATTCTTTCTACTATCATTCTTTAATTTTATTGCAGCATTCAGGTCATTGCTTCTCCCTTCTCTCCAATAGCACTTGCCTTCTTTAGATTCCTATCCAGCTTGAATCCTAGTGATTTTCTTGCAATAGGCTGAATTCCCTTGCTTTTCATCTCTTTTTGGAACTCAAATAACATGAAATGTGTATGTGCCAGCATTTGGACAGCTAAATGCCGCCTGAGAAAACAAAACTAGAAGATACCAGTTGGTAGTTCCCTCAACATCCTGCCACTTATTTACCCACATATATCTACATCAATCTCTTTCTCTCATGTCTAAACAAAGCAAGCATCCCTCTCATCTAAGGCCAGTACCTGCTTCTGTGTTCTGAGTCCTAGCCTTTCCCTCTTTGAGGATCTCTGATTTCCTCTCACTTTATTCTCATCAGTGTTTAAACATGCCAAAGACTCCCAGTTAATAAACTATACCTCATTTCTCCTCCATTTACCATTCTATCTTTTTTTCTTTACAGCTAAACTTCTCAAAACAGATAGTTTGACCCTCTCCATCTTACAAGTCACTTTCCATTCCCATACCTCAACCCAGTCCATTTTGACTTTTACAACCCTTGTTCTATTGAAATGATTCTCACTAAGGTCACTTTGGTGGTGACCTTCCTATCCCCGAATCCAGTGGTTATTTCTTGGTCCTAGAGTTACTTCACTTCTCAGTAGTATTTAGTACTGTTTTCTAGTTCCTCATTGACGCTCCTCTTGTGGTGGTGTGATTCCACTCTCATAGTTTTACTAGTATCTCTTTGACCACAGCTTCTTAGCCTCCTTTGCAGACTCATCCTTTACAGCTTTGCAGCCTTTAAATCTAAAAGTTTTTGTAGGTCCTGTTCTTTCTCAGTCTAATTTTCTAGGATGGTTTCATCCCCACTTTGAGCTTTAGTTACTGATAACTTTGAGATCTCCTCCAAGCTACTTGACATCTCCATTTAGGTGTCTCAAAAACATCCCAAACTCAACAGGTTTCCTATAAACTTCCCTCCTATGTGTCATATTCATCCAGTTTCAAAGCTAGAAATCCAGGCTTTTTTTTTTCATCTGCTTAGTCAGTTGCCAGTCTATCAGTTTACTTTCTGAATATCCCTTGATTCTGTCTGCTTCTCTCTATCCTTACCATAATCGCTTACTGGAATGATTGCAGTCGCTGCTTCTCCCTATGCCCTCTTTTGTGCTCCTTCAATCTATTTTCCACTCATTGACCTTAAAACTCAAATGGATGCTTAAAACTTTGCAATAGCTTTCCATTCTTCTTAGTATAAAAACAGATTCTAAATATGACCTACAAGGCCCTGCATGATCGAGCCCCTGCCTATTTCCAGCTTTATCTTATCAGTAACTACCAAATACTGGACTGTCAATACTATTTGCTGAATTGACTTGAATCACACTTCACTCTCTCCCTCTCTGTGTTCCAATCACACTGGCCTTCTGTCAGTTCCTCTAACCCAGGAGTCCCCAACTCCCAGGCCATGGGCTGGTACCAGTCTGTGATCTGTTAGGAACTGGGTCTCACAGCAGGTGAGTGATGGGCAAATGAGTGAAGCTTCATCTGTATTTACAGCCACTCCCCATCACTTGCATTACCTCCTGATCTCCATCTTCTGTCATCAGTGGTGGTACTAGATTCTCACAGAAGCATGAACCCTATTGTGAACTGTGCATATGAGGGATCTAGGTTATGTGCACCTTGTGAGAATCTAATGCCTGATGATCTGAGGTGAAGCTGAGGCAGTGATACTAGCACTGGGGAGTGTTGCAAATGCAGATTAACATTAGGAGTGAAACTGGGCTCAGTGGCTCAGCCTGTAATCCCACGCTTTGGGAAGCTGAGTTGAGTGGATTGACTGAGCCTGCGGGTTCGAGACTCGCCTGGGCAACTTGGCAAGACCTCATCTCTACAATAAATCAAAAAATTAGCTGGGCGTGGTAGCGCACACCTGTAGTTCCAGCTACTTGGAAGGCTGAGGTGGAAGGATCGCCGGAGCCCAGCAGGTCGAGGCTGCAGTGGCTGGGAGCGGCCACTGCACTCCAGTCTGGGCGACAGAGTGAGACTCCAACTCAAAAAAAAAAACAAACATTAGGAGTGAGGTTTGACTGCACAGAGACCATAATAAATCAATACTTGCAGACTCATAGCAAAGTAATAATTTCATTATATATTACAATGTAATAATAATATAAATAAAGTGCATAATAAATATAATGCACTTGAATCATCCCAAAACCATCCTCCCCTCCTCAGTCTGTGGAAAAATTGTCTTCCACGAAACCAGTCCCTGATGCCAAAAAGGTTGAGGACTGCTGCTCTAACTAGCCATGCACTGTTTCATTATTATTTATCTGTCTACCCTACTCTTTGTGCCTGCTTTATCCTGGCTTGCAATGCTTCCCCCTTACTTTATCTACTTCTCATTCTTGAGATCTTAGTTCAAATACTATTTTCTCAAAGAATTCTTCCCAGACTCTAGCTCTCATAATTCCTCATGCTTTTGGTGTGTAGCACTTTTAACAGTTTATATACCCCTTGAGAGCAGAGTTCATGTCTGTATTGCTCATCATTGTATCCTTATCACAGTGCCTGGCACATAATACGTGCTTGGCAAATATTTGTTGAATGAACATCTTTTTCCTACTAGCTCAATTTACTATTGACATAATAGAATGGACTTTTATCAAAAGAGACAGAAGTGAACCTGCACATTTAACCTTTGACCTTTTGCCTAAATTTAGAGATTTTTTCATTAAAATCTCACTAAGTGGTATCTTCTACCATTTATATTCACAGATCCGTCAACATCTGAAACACCTAATCTGAATAAATCATTCTCTGCCATTCTAGTTTCCACACACTTTTTAAGTTAATGTTACAGTTCTGCTTAAATATCTCTTGAACGGTTTCCTTTCTTTCCATCTCCATTGTCATCACCTTAATCAAACTTTCATTAGCTCTTGTATAGAATACAGCAGCAGCCTCCTAACAACTTTTTGTTTAGATTCTGGACCCCTTTTGATAAGTTAAGAATTAACTTAGTTAAGAATTAACTTAGTTACATGTAACAGAGACTCAAGATAACAGTAACTTACAAAGTTTTATGTCTCTTTCAAGTGAAAATTGAGTCCAGAGCTGGTGTGGTAACTTCACAGTCATTTGAGAACAAGACTCCTTAGCAGCTTTCTGAGTGTTGTGTCTAGGGTATGACCCTTATTCTTGTGAACCAAGATGGCGCTTTCTTCATCACATAAACATTCCAAAAAGCAGAATGGGGCAAGGTGAAGAAGCATGCCCTCTTCCCTTTAAGAATACATACTAGAAATTGCACATCAGAAATTTGTCATGTGGCCAGATCCTATTACAAGGGAGGCTGGGAAATGTCATCTTTGTTCTCACCAGTCATTTACCCAACTAAAAATTAGAGTTCTATTACTAAGAAAGGAAAATGGCTACTGGGAGATACTTAGGAGTTACTTACTAATCTATTTTCCACACTAGCCAAGAATGATTCTTGTAACATACATTTAATTATGGAACTCATCTACTTAACACCTGTGATGTTCATACTCAGCATCACAACTGAGGTGTTCTCTGATCAGGTCCTAGATAACCTCTCTGGCCTTATCTCCAACCATCTTTCCCCAGTTTTTGATTCTCATATCTTTGTTTATAAAAGGATCACTTTATTTGTGGTGCTTGGATATACCTTGCTAGTTCTGGACTCTGTTTTTCCTTTTCTGGTTATGCCCCACATTTATCCATATATTTATACATGCCACACATATTTAAGTGACTTTTACCAATAGTAGATTAAGCCTTGTTCTCTTGTAACTTAATGTAGATATGTGAAGGTCAATGTAGGACAAGTAATCGCAACTGTGATGAATTTTATACAAACTCTGCTTGTTTGGGGATGAAGGAGAGCTTCCCTAGGGAAGTGATTTTGAAGCTGATTCAAAGGATGAATTAAAAATAATCAGACAAAATACCAGGGGAAGGGCTGTCCTCCTTCAAGTCTTTGCTCAGCTGTCGCCTTTTTATTAAAGCTTACTCTGATTATTCTATTTAAAATTGTAACCCATGCTCCCCTCAGACATTCCTGATCCCCCTTATCATGCTGTTTCTTTCTTTTTCTTTTTTTTTTTTTTGAGCTGGAGTCTCACTCTGTCGCCCAGACTGGAGTGCAGTAGCCGTTCCCAGCCACTGCAGCCTCAACCTGCTGGGCTCCGGCGATCCTTCCACCTCAGCCTTCCGAGTAGCCGGAATTACAGGCACGCACTACCATGCTCGGCTGATTTTTTAATTTTATTGTAGAGATGAAGTGTCGCCAAGTTGCCCAGGTGGGGCTCGAACTCGCGGGCTCAGGCAATCCACTCACCTCAGCTTCCCAAAGCGTGAGATTACAGGCTGAGCCACTGAGCCCAGCATGCTCTGTTTTTTTATAGCGTTTCTCATTTCTCACATGCTATGTAGTTTACTCATTTTATTATTTATCTGTCTACACTACTAAAATGTAAGTTTTATAAATCAGGAATTTTTGTCATTGTTATTGCTTTATACACTGATGTAACCAAACACTGAAAACAGTCATAGACACTGTTGATGCTCAATAAATATTTGTTGAGTGAAAGGCAAAAGAAGTGGTCCCAGAGCAAAGATAAAGAACTTGGCTTTAGAGAGAGGAGGACCACCTCTAATTGGTAACAAGAGGGAGGACGGAATGGATGAGAACAGATCTAAGTAGTTTTTTGATTTGGTATTGGGAGATTGAGAGAGTTTCTTTTAGATAGCACATGTGATTGTTAGTTTTTTTGTGTCAACTTGACTAGGCTATAGTTACCCAATCAAACACTAATTTAGGTGTTACTGCAAAAAGCATTTTTATAGATGTGCTTAACATGTACAATTAGTTGACTTTCTTTTTTTGGTGGGGGGTGGAGGTTGGAGTCTCACTCGGTCGACCAGACTGGGGTGCAGTGGCCACTCCCGGCCACTGCAGCCTTGTCTGCTGGACTCCGGTGATCTTTCCGCCTCAGCTTCCCGAGTAGCCAGAATTACAGGCATGTGCTACCATGCCCAGCTGATTTTTTTATTTTTATTTTTATTATAGAGATGAGGTCTCGCTGCCCAGGTGGGTCTCGAACCCGCGGGCTCAGGCAATCCACTCACCTCAGCCTCCCAAAGGCGCGGGATTACAAGCTGAGCCACCGAGCCCGGAAATTAGTTGACTTTCAATAAAGAAGAGTACTCTTGATAATGTAGGTCAGTTGAAGGTCTTAATAGCAAAACTGAGGCTTCCCAGAGAAGAAATTCAGCCTCAAGACTACAGCATTAAGCCAGGTGCAGTGGCTCATGCTTGCAATTCCAGCAGTTCCAGCATTTTGGGTGGCCAAGGCAGGAGGATCGTTTGAGGCCAGGAATTCAAGACCAGCTTGGGCAATACAATGAGATTTCCCCATCTCTACAAAAAAATAAAAAAAAATTAGGTGGGCATGGTGGTGCAGCCCTGTAGTTTTAGCTACTCATCAGGCAGAGGCAGGAGGATCTCTTGATTCTAGGAGTTCATGGTTACAGTGATCTATGAATGCTACTGCGTTCTAGCCTGGGTTACAGAGTGAGACCCCACCTCTAAAAAAAGGTTTTTTTAATAAAAAAAAATACAGCATTAACTTCTGTCTGAGTTTCTAGCATGCCGACCTGCTGTATAGATTCTGGACTCGACAGCCCCCACAATCATGTGAGCCAATTCCTTAAAAATAAATCTCTTTGTATAAATACATGTATCTTACAGTTTCTGTTTCTCTGGAGAACGTTGATTGATATGGCATCTCTTTTTTATAGGAGGTAAAGTCATCATCTAAGAATAAAGCAGAAGAAAATGGAAAACAAGAGCACACAGGAGGTTTGAAATAGTCTTTGCACAGAATGGAAGTGTGAACTGACAAAACAGACACAGTTAGATTTTTCGGCATTGTTTGGGGCTCAGCAGAGGTTATTGAACAGAATTCCCTTCTGACTTTGAAACTTTTTTTTGTTGATCTAAGGCCTTAAACTTTAAGCCCTATTATGACGTGAGGACTTTTCCTTGCTCTTTCCTGGAAGAGTTCTCCATGCTCTTATTCATGTCCTCACTGAACCCTATGTCCTGTTCACCATTATGTCAAAATGAACAACAAACACATAACAATTATATCAAGTGCCTACTATCTATCAGCTCTATTCTAAAACATTTTGTATGCATTAATTCATTTAATACTCATAACAGTCCTGTAAGATAGACACTATTATTCTCTTCATTTTCAAAAAATGAAACTAAGGTAAAATATCTCATGACTAGTAAGTAGTGAAGTCAGGATTTCAATCCAGGTAGTCTGACTCCAGAGCCTATTTTCTTACTCACAAAAAGGTTGTTATACATTTATGTATTTTTTCCACAAATATTTTCTGATCACCTTCTCATGATGCCTACCACCCGGCACTGGGTATAGAATAGGGAGTATTCACAATCTGCTGCCATGAAGCTTATATTTCTAGTTAGGGGAAATAGACCATAAACAATCAATATTTATATGTGATGGTAGCAAGTCCTATGGAGAAAAATAATGCAGGGTAAGGAGGACAAGGAGGTTGGCAAGAGTATTGCTGTTTTCTGTTGGATAGTTAGGGAAGAACTCACTTATAAGGTGGCTTTTGGGCAGAGACTTGAAATGAGGGAGTAAGCCTTGAGGGCATCGGGAAGAAGAATGTTCACTCTTCTACTGCTCAACTAGTGGTAAAAGCCATTAACTGTCTCCCAGTATTCATGGTCTCCTTTTTGTTTACTAATAGAATCTCTGACTTTAACTGGGTGCGTAACCCTGAACATAAAGATTAGATTGTGTAGCTTTCCTCATAGCTAGGTGTGGCCATGTGATTGAGTGATGTATGTAGTTGCCAGGCTGTGCCCTTAAAAGAAAGGGTATGCCTTCTCCTTCCTCTTTTCCCCATCTCACTTGTTGGGAAGGGACTCAGCACACATAGTGGTGAATTATCTTGGATCTTGAAGATAAGGACTACTTCCTTGGAGAAGGCAGAATAACTGAAGGGCTACCATGTTAATAGAGTACTTACACTTGGACACTTATGTGAGAGAGAAAAATAAACTTCTATCATGTTTAAACCATGGTAGTTTGGGTCTTTTTATTACAACAGATATGGCAGAATTTTTAGATGGTCTCTGATATTTCCTGCTCACTAGTACACCCTGCATATTGCCTGGGACTATGAATATGATAGATTTTACTCATACCATAGTTTATATTATATGGCACAGTTGAGTGTAAGTAAGAGATTATCTGGGTAGGCCTAAGCTAATCACACAAGCTTTTTATTTTTTAAGCATTTATTTTAAAGATGTGGGGTACAATTCAGGGTTAGGTACATAAGTAGTCATCGTACAGGTGAAGTTTGTGCCTCCCTTTTGCCCCCACTTTGCCTGGCTGGGGATAAGTTACCTTTATTGGTGTTATGTGCCCCTCCCTCCCCTGGCAGTGTACTGCTACTGCCAATCCCTTTCTGATAGTATTATGATATATGTTTTGGATCCGCTTATGAGTGAGAACATGTGGTACTCAGTTCTTTGCTTCTGTGATAGATCACTGAGTATGATAGACTCTAAATTCATCCAAGTTGCTGCAAAGTCCATAATTTTGTCCTTCTTTATGGCTGCATAATAGCCCATGATGTATATGTACCACATTTTTTAAATCCAGTCCAGTTTCTGTGGGCATCACAGTTGGTTCCATGTTTTTGCTATTGTGAATAGTGCTGCAATAAACGTGTGTGCAGGTATCTTTTTTTGTGGATTGATTTGAGTCCTTCTGGGTATATTCCCAGAAAGGGGATTGCTGGGTTGTATGGAAGGTCAATTTTTAGATCTTTTAGAAATCGCCACACTATTTTCCACAGAGACAATACTAATCTACACTCCCACCTCTTGTAGAAGAGTTCCCTTTTCTCTGCAGCCTCTCCAGCCTCCATTGGTTTTTGAGTTATTTATGATGGCCATCCTGACTGAACTTAAGTGGTAACTCCGTGTGGTTTTGATTTGCATTTCTTTGATGATTAGTAAGGCTGAACATTTTTTAATGTATCTGTTGGCTGCCTGTATGTCTTCTTTTCATACAAGCCTTTTAAAAGCAGGGTGTTTTCTTTGGTTGTGGAAGGGACATCAGAAAAAGTTGAAGCATGAGAAGGGTTTGAAGCACTGTTGCTGGCTTGAAGATGGAGGGACCAGGTGGCAAAGAAGATAGGTAGCTGGCTGGGCGCGGTGGCTCAAGCCTGTAATCCCAGCACTTTGGGAGGCCGAGGTGAGAAGAATTGCCTGAGCCTACAGGTTTGAAAACAGCCTGAGCAACTTGGTGAGATTTCATCTCTACAATAAATAAAAAAAAATTAGCTGCATGTGGTAGCCCACACCTGTAGTTCCAGCTATTTGGAAGGCTGAGGTGGAAGGATCACCAGAGCCCAGCAGGCGGATGCTGGGGTGGCTGTAAGCGTGCCACTGCACTCCAGCCTGGGCGATGGAGTGAGACTCCAACTCAAAAAAATAAAATAAAATAGAAGAAGAGAGGTTGCTTCTAGGACCTAAGGGTGCCCCTAGCTGATGGCCAGGAAAGAAACAGAGACCTCAGTCCTGCAAGGACTGCAAGGAACTGAATCTTGCCAATAACAATGAGCTTGGAAGTGGATTTTTGCCCCAGAGCCTCCAAATGAAAACTTCAGTCCAAGCCTGGCTCGGTGGCTTTGGGAGGCTGAGGTGAGTGGATTGCCTGAGCCCACGGGTTCGAGACTTGCCTGGGCAACTTGGTATTGTAGAGAGACTTCATCTCTACAATAAAATCAAAAATTAGCTGGGTGTGGTAGCACGTGCCTGTAGTTCCAGCTACTTGGAAAGCTGAGGCAGAAGAATCACCGGAGCCCAGCAGGTCGAGGCTGCAGTGGCCCGGAGCGGCCACTGCACTCCAGTCTGGGTGACAGAGTGAGACTCCAACTCAAAAAAAAAAAAAAAAAAAGACAACTTCAGTCCAATAAATACATCAATTTCAGGCATTTACAGACATATGATAACCTGAGCAGAGAACCCAGTCAAGTCATGCTGGATATCTAATCTACAGAACCGTGAGATTCTACATGGGTCTCGTTTTTTAAGCTGATTAGTTTGTGATAATTTGTTGCACAGTTGCGGAAAATTTGTGCATTAGAGAAAATTCTTCAGAAAAACAGAACTGACAGGCCAGGAAACCCTACAATGTGCTGTGTACAAGCCTGAGAACCAGGAAAGCCAGTGGTGTAATTTAATCCAAGTTTGAAGGCCTGAGCATCAGAAGTACTGATGTCCAAAGACAGGAGAAGACAGATGTCTCAGCTGAAAAAGAGACCAACTTCACCCTCCACTTTTTCTATTCAGACAAGATTGGATGATTGATGAGGATGTTTATTTTACTCAGTCTACCTTTTCAAATACTAATCTCTTCCAGAAATATCCGCAAAGACACATCCAGAAATAATGTCTTACCAGCTATCTGAACTTCTCTTAACCCAGTCAAGTTGACACATAAAATTAACCACCACAACTTGTATACTGCCTAACTAATACACAAGCAGACAGCACAGCATGTATATAGGCTTTGAAGTGGTAGTATATTTGGTGTGATCTAGGCACAGCAGGAGTGAATATGGAGAGAGAAGACCCCAAAGGAGCAGTCAGTTTTCAAATAGCAATTTGTAGGCCATGGTAGGATTTTGGTTTTCACCTGAGAGAATAAGCTGATAAGGCATTAGTGAGGTTTTTTTGTTTGTTTGTTTATAGAGAGGAAGTCTTGCTATGTTGCCCAGGCTAGTCTCAAACTTCTGAGCTCAAGCAATCCTCCACCTCAGCCTCCCAAAACGCTGGGAATACAGGCATGAGCCTGGCCTATTACTGAGCTATGAGAAGAATAGTGATAGTATCTGCTTATATTTGAAAAAGGCCACTGGCTTCTCTGAAAAGAATAGATTGTAGGGGCAAGGGTGGAATTAAGAAGACCAGTCAGAAGGCCATGGAAAACCCAGGTGAGAAATGATGCAGCTTAGACCAAGGTTGTAGCACTTAAAATGATGAGAAATAGTTGGATTTTGCATATATTTTGAAGGTATGACCCAAAAAATTTCCTGAAGGATTAGTTATGGTACATAAAAGAGAAAAAAAAGAGAAAAAGAGATGTCAAAGGTGACTTCAAGGTTTTGGCCAGAGCAGCTAGTAAAAAATGGACTTGCTGTTCACTGAGATAGGAAAGACAGTGAAAAGAGAAAGGAGCAGGTTTCTTTTGGAAGAGGGTGGTTGGGAGTCTGCTTTTGGAGGTTTTTTGTTTGTTTGTTTGTTTGTTTTTGAGTTGGAGTCTCACTCAGTCGCCCAGACTGGAGTGCAGTGGCCACTCCCTGCCACCGCAGCCTCCACCTGCTGGGCTCTGGCGATCCTTCTGCCTCAGCCTTCCAAGTAGCTGGAACTACAGGCGCGCGCTACCACGCCCGGCTAATTTTTTTTAAATTTATTGTAGAGAGATGAGGTCTCACCAAGTTGCCCAGGTGGGTCTCACCTTGGCCTCCCAAAGCGCGGGATTACAGGCTGAGCCACCGAGCCCGGCCTACTTTTGGACGCTTTAAGTTTGAGATATTTATCAGCTATCCAAGTGGAGACATTAAGTAATTGGATGTATTGAGCTAAATTTCTATTTTTTAAAAAATCATTCAGCTGAATTTTAAAAATTCATTCAGCCACCCCCACACTTTTACCCCCGCCCCTCCCAACTAAATTTTGAACGCCCTGAGATCAAGAATTTAGTCTTAATCCGGATTCTTTTGGGGAGGTGGGATGGGGTGGAGGGATATGTTGGGGGTGAGGGATGTCCCAAAGGTTTACTTTGTTGGGACCTGGCAGTGGTTTGGATACTCAGAGAATGGGTAAACAGGAACATGGATTACACTTGCTCACGACGCCCTCTGGATTGCTAGTCTCCCGAATGAACGTGCCACTCGTTTTCAGACCCAACCTTGTCCTCTGCAGGTATCTTCACAGGCAAGCGGCATCCTGCAGGCGGGCCCCACCCCTCCTGACTCTGGCTCTGCTCACCCCCTTGGCCCGCCCACATTCGACCATGGCCCCTCCTCTTTCTGGCCCCCCTGTGTGTTCCCAGGGTCTTGTAACCGTTCTAACAGCTGGGAGCTGATGGAACTGCGGGTGAGTCCTCGGTCCCGCTCGGGATCCGCTTCCCTTCATCCCCACGACCCGCTCTCTCCCCTGCCCTCAAGAAGACCCCCTACCCCAGAGTCTACTTCCTCTTCTCCCCTTCCCAGCCCACTCCTTTGTGCTTTCTTCCTGTCGGCTTCTCCTACCATAGCCTGACCAAGCCCTCTCCTCGGCTTTCTGTCCTCACAACCTCCTCAGCCTGTGGGCGAAGACGTCATGGGACTGGGGCTTCGCTGCCTCTGAGTGACGACTGTTCATCCCTTTCAGGCGATCGCCACCCCGAGTGAAGGGTCTTGCTGTGACTCAGGTTCTGTGTGAGCTCTGTCGGGGTGCCAGCTTGCCTCTTCAAGTGCTTACACGTGTGTACTAGTCTCTTGTGTGTGGATGGCTGCGATTAGGGTGAGCCTGTGACCGGTTCTAAGTTCATTCGTGTCTCCAGTAGGCACTCCCCAATGAAACCTCATCGGCATATCTGGCCCTCTTCCCTTCCCCTGCCTCCTACACCTCTTAGGCCAGGTAAGGTGGACAGGGTACTGGGAGGTGGGAAGGAACTCTTGTGCAGTGAGGGCTCCCACCTCTGTCCTAGGCCTGCTTCCTACTTGATCTTTGGGGAAGCTGTGGGAAGGGCTTGAGGGTCTCTGGAAACGCCCTCTGCTGGTGTGGCTCTGCTCTGCAGTTCCATTAATTTCCTTGTCCTAGGTCCTTTCCTCCCACTTTCCCCAACCCCATTGACCCTGACCATAACCAGCCCCGAGCCTGAGGTCCCTTCTCTGGACCTTCTCCTGGGCTGGCCCATGCAGGTGAGGCCCAGAAGCGGGAAGGCTGGAACTGGCAGTTGGAGCCTAAGCTGTGGGCAAGGTCACTTCGACAGCAGTTGAATGCCCAGCTCCTCTTGGTCCAAGAGGAAAGGAGGGTAGGTTTGTCGCCTGATGAGGCATCGTCTGATGCCCTTGAGTCTTGGCACTCTGTATGTGCCCTGGACAGCAAACAGCAGCCCTCGGACTGTCAGAGAAAACGGAGGCAGTTCCTAAAGCCAGTGACCGAGTCAAAGCAGCCCACAGTGCTAGAGCTCCTGCTAACTGAGCTCCGAACTTTGTTCTCAGCTGTGCTGCAGGACCGTAGCCCTGCAGCTTGGCACTACCTGCATGGAGTACTGGGTTTGCTGCATCCATATCGTGAGTTTCTAGTGGGTCACCTTGATTTGCTGCCCTTCTTGGAGCAGCTGTACTGCTGGGCACCCTGGGTCCAAACCCAGCTACAGCTGGACTTGTTGGATGCCATAGATCAGGCTTTTCCTCCAGACAACTCTTTGTTAGACAGTGCTTCCCATGCTGACTGCTATCCCCAGAAACAGAGGTTCCATCATGGGCGCCCATGCCCAGTCTGCCCTTTTGTGCAGGCCCGGTGGGGTGGGCAGCAAGTAAAGGAGAAGTTGACCACATGGCTGCGACCATTGACACTGCCTGAGCTACAGCACTGCCTGGGCATTGTTGGTGCTGAGGTAGCCCTCGAAGAGACCTTGTGGCTGGATGGACTTAGTCTCCTGCCCTTGGCACTGGCAACGGACATCCCTGTACAGTATAAGAGCTGTGACACCAACAACACAGAAGAGGAAACTGTTAGAGGAAGAGAGACTAGGTAAGTGAGGGACCCCTCCTCGGGCTTGGAGTAGAGAAGCAGCAGCAATTTTATGGATGCTTCTAGGGTCACTTGGTTGTCTAGAGTCAGCTATCTTAGAGATTAGCCTGATCCCAAGCCAAGCTGGTGTGAGGCTGTTCCTCTCTTCCTTTTTGTCTGCAAAATAAACTCAGTGGTCTTAGTGTTAATCCTCATAGGGAAATGCAGAAATTAATGAAAATCAGAAATTAGCCATGAGGTAGCCAAAGATTTAGACTCACATCATAACTTTCCAGTTTCCAGATTTCTTTCTTAGATGCTGCCAGAAGCCTTCTTAGTTCTTTTTCCAGTACATTCATAATCACTGAGCCTTGCCTCTGGGCCAACCTTGTCCTGGATACTGCGTCCTTCCCTCAGGATACTCATAGGAAGTGCTTGTCTGAATGGCCTTCCCACATATGTCTATGTGAGTTAACCCAGCTCCAAGGCAGAATAGTAGAGTTGGCAGCATACAGGATAGTATTTTATTATGATCCTTTCAGAGTCTTTTTCCTACCCAATGTGGCACTCTTTTTCCCAATGTGGGCACTCAAAAATATCTTTTTTTCCTCAAAATCTGGCGTTCAGAATGCCTCCAGAGGTCTTCTCTTCTAAGATTTCTTTAACATTAGTCTTATAATTCTTCTTATCCTCTGGCCTCATTTTCTAGATGTTTTGCAACTGTCTGTGACGTTTACAGTCTAGGAAGAAGGCTAGTTTTACCTTTAGTTTAGCTGGACTTCTCAAGTTTTTGCTGTATATTTATGACTGGATCGAGTCTTTTTTTTTTTTTTTTTTTTGAGCCAGAGTTTCACTATGCTACCCAATCTGGAGTGCAGTGGCAGAATCATGGCCACTGCAGCCTTGACCTGCTAGACTCAGGCAATCCTTCCTCCTCTGTCTTCCAAGTAGCTGGGACTACAGGTTTGTGCCACCATGCCCAGCTAATTGTGTTATTTATTGTAGAGACGAGGTCTGGCCATATTGCCCAGGCTGGTCTTGAGCTCCTGGGCTCAGGCAATCCTCTCACCTCAGCCTCTCAAAGTGCTGGGATTACAGGCGTGACCAACCATGCACAGCTGGATCAAGTCTTTCTGTTAAAGCTCTAATGTTGGGCAGCTAGGGAGGCTCCTGAGATCCTGATGGAAGGTGGCCAGTGGCACAATGTATCCCTTCAACAGCCCCATCAGAGTATTTTTCTTTTTCAAAGAACTGAACTCTGCACCAAGTACAAGTTTCCTTTCCTGGGGGAACTTAACTGAATTGGCAATGGGCTGAGATTTTGGAAAAGGGTCAAGTTCTCTGTCCTCTCTTTCAACCTGGCAATCAACCTCTGAGGTCTAGCTAGTATGATTAAGTCCTCCAGGACTGACTTCTCAGACATTTATTCATTCAATAAGTATTACTGGAAACCTATATGTATCAGGAACTGCTAGGTGCTGGGGATACAGAAGTGAATGAAACAGACCCAATCACTTCCCTTGGGATTTTACATTTTAGTCAGGGAGATAAATATAAGTAAAAAATAATTACAAACTGTAATAAGTGCTATAAAACAAAAGAGAACTGCCTTTTGCCTGGCTGCTCCTCTGGAGTGTGTGTGTCTACAGAAAGCACATCTGAGGGAGTTTGGGTCTAGATTAGACAAACAAAATATATTTGCAGGTTAGGATTTAGCAACAAGGAAAAGGTTGGTGAGTGGTTTTAGCGGAATTTTGTGGAGAAGAAGCTAGATTGTAGTACATTGAGGAGTGAATGGGAGATGAGGTGGAAATCACATTTTACTATCTTTAAATTAAGTTTTGTTTGAAAGGGAAAGAGAAACAGTAGGACAGCAGTGAAAGAATTTTGATGTCTGGGTAGGATTTTTTTTTTTTTTAAGATAGAAGTTTACAGTCCCCAAGATGGTACTTGAGAAATAGATGCTCAATAAATATTTGTAGACTGAATGAATAAATAGGCTAAAGCAAGAAGAGGAGACTTAAAATATTTCATAGAGAGGGGATAAGGGATCCAGAGCACTGATGGAGGAATTAGTCTCACAGAGAATAAAGGATATTTCTCCCTCTCAAACTGGGGGACAGATAAGTGTATGGAAAGGCAACCAAAGTAGAGGGAGTTAGCTAATGGTTGTGAGCCTCAGTTTTTTCAGGCAGGGAAGGAGGTGGAGAATGGGATGGGACTGGGGGCTTGGCAGAGCTAAGCATGAGGTTAAGTATGACAGCTTGAGAGGCCTGAAAGAACTGACTTGCCTGAGGACTTATACTAAGATACCAGAGCAGAATGAGCCCACCATTTAGACTGGACACAAGGGACCTGTAGAGAAGCCAATATTCTTTGTTCTGTGATCTTCTGAATATACTATATCAGGATTTTTTTTTTTGAGTTGGAGTCTCACTCTGTCGCCCAGGCTGGAGTGCAGTAGCACACTCACTGCTACCGCAGCATCGACCTGCTGGGCTCCGGCGATCCTTCTGCCTCAGCCTTCCAAGTAGTCGGAACTATAGTCACGTGTTACCGTGCCTGGCTAATTTTTGATTTATTGTAGAGATGAGGTCTCACCAAATTACCTGGGCTGATCTCGAACCCTCAGCACCAGGCAATCTACTCACCTCGACTTCCCAAAGTGCTGGGATTACAGACTGAGCCACCAAGCCCTGAATTAGGACTTTAACTGCTGAAGAAATGAACCCTTA
Source organism: Carlito syrichta (assembly GCF_000164805.1). Classification (NCBI taxonomy): domain Eukaryota; kingdom Metazoa; phylum Chordata; class Mammalia; order Primates; family Tarsiidae; genus Carlito; species Carlito syrichta. The sequence continues at coordinate 89,375 of NW_007086985.1, forward strand.
ATAACAGTTTTACCATATAAGATGTCCTTATCCAACAGAACAGTTTATCAAGGGTGAGTGTATCAAGGTCATGAACCCTACTGTTGATATAAACTCTAGAAGAGGATTGCACTGTTATCCCTAAGGTAACTTGTTCTGTTGATCTAAGTTTGGGCCAATTACTAATACTAGTATACCTAGACAATTAAGTCTACATTAAATCATTCCAAAATTTGTGTGTGTGTGTGCTCTTAAGTCACCCCAATCAAAATTATTATCCAGGAAATTCAACTTTGGGTTCTTGGTAACTAATTTCTATACCAATTGTGCTGACAAGTATGGTAGAAGAGTAAGAAGGTAAGAGTATTGGTGTAAGCTTTAGGGAGCACCAATAGATCTTGGCAGGAAAGGTAAGAATATGAAGCTAGAGGTTGGGTGACGATGGAGGAACAGTAAGAAAAAGTAACAGGCATGGAGATCATAAAGGGTTGGAAAGCAGGTGTAATGAATGCAAAGATAGAATATCAGATCTGGAAGGTTAAAAAGTTGGAGAGAGGAGAAATCGAGGACCATGGGCTTACAGGGTGATGAGTTGGGAAAATAAAGTCTCTCCAGTGCTTGTACACAGTATTATGTAATACTGACTTCACATTAATGATGATCAATCCAGAATGATTATTCATTATCAGAAGGGGAGGGGTTGTTCATGCACATGTTTGTGTGACTGTAGTTGCCTATGTTATATGATGCACTGTATTTGTTCAGTATGTGACATCTTTGAGCACAGGTGGCAGTCAGGCTCTGACAGTGCCACATCAGGTCCCTTCAGACACCTGATTTAGCTTCTCCTTTTACTGGCCAGTGGTAAGGCCCACCTCTAGGTCCCTGACATCTGCTCTGACTTTTCTCTTCTGACTTTTTGTCATACAGGTCTCAGCTTGTATATGACGCTCCTAGGGAAAAGACCTTCCAAAAGAGAAGCATTGGCTTCTTACCTGAGACTTCCTTCCTGGGTAGCCAGGTGATGACCATTCTAAAGACAGAGAGAGACCTGAAGAAGATCCACTTCCTCTACCTCAATGTGGCTCCAAGCCGGTACTTTAGGTAAGAGCCTGTGTCCAGACCCCTTCTCCTCCCCCTGCTTGACTTCCTTTTATGCTGCTTCCCCCTCCTCTTTCTCCACATGCCCACTCCTCTTCCCTGTCCTTTGTCTACATACTCCTCCTCTGTCTGGCAGTTTCCCTTCCCCTCCCCTTCTCCCTGGCCTCCTCCTATCCACTCTCCACCTCCTCTTTTCTCTCACAGCCTTTTGTGGTAGTCATCCTTTTCTCACTTCTTTGCTATTTATCCTTTATTCTAAACTAGAATAATAGAAACATTTGGTAATAGACTCAGAAGCAAATTTTATGGTGATCTCTTTCAAGTCCAATGCAAGAATTAGGTATTTGTTTAAATCTTTGCAGTATCAGGGAAGCTTTGTTTTTCCCAAGGCATCCTATTCCTTAGACTGAATCAAAATCTGCATTATTTTAACTTCTACCTCCTGGTCCTAGTTTTATTTCTGGGGCTATGAAAACAAATTTAACTCTCTTCCTTCTGTATGTCTCAAGAGGCATTCATTCTCTTTCCCCCATGAGCTCCAGGTCTTCCCTATTTTTTTTTAGGTTGGAAAATACAGTTTATTTAGAAAGTACATTAGAGGTAGGGAGAGGGGATATGAGAGAGAGAGAGAGAGAGAGAGAGAGAGCAAAACAGAGAGACTGGTAGGGGAGGGGCTAAGGCTTAGGAAAACATGACCTGGCCATAGCTCAAAAAAACACGTGGTCAGATGTAGTTTAGCAAAGAAATGGCCTCTTCCCTATTTTTAAAAGCCCTAGTCATTGCCATTAATTAAACTCTTCTATATATTGGGTATTGTACTAATAAACACATGACATGTGTTATTTAATTCCTCACCTAACAGGTATCATTGTTTCCATATTAAGGTATGTAGAGAGGTTAAGTAACTTGTCCAAAGTCACATAGTAAATGGTGGAAGCAAGACTTAAACCTAGAACTATGTTAACTCGAGATTTCATGCTCTTAAGCAATATCTGATACAGCCTCCCAGAAACACAGTTATCTCTTTCTGCTGAACTTAGATAGTATTAATGATCTGTATCATTTCATTCATGTCTGATCAATTCATTTAAGACTCATTCGCTGAGAGCAACATGCCATATACATTGTCTTTTGGCTCTAATTCTACTTTTCTCTCTTTGCTTTGTGATACTGGGGCTGGGACTCTGCAAATTTTATTTCTTCTTTTCCTGCTGCTCTACTATTAGCTTTGATTAACAGAGGGTTCTAGAGGGAGACTGGACCACAGGGTAAAAGGAAAAGGGATTTCTTCCTCCTTTTCTTGCTTTTCCTGTCACTGTTACTGCAGTAAGGATTCCTCACCTTGGCAGCAGCAGGCACTTTCCAAATCAGCCTCTTTGTAACTCTGAGAGTTACCAACACCAGCTGGCAGCACCTTTCCTTCAGTGTTCTGGGTCTTAACTCTGCAAGTCCCCTCCTCCAAACTCCTTAGGTACTAATAGCAGCCAGCCAGCATCTCCTCCCTTGAAATCTGAATCCCAACTCTACAAGCCCTTCTTCCAAGCTTATATTAGTAGCTTCTAATAAGCCAAATCTCTTGCCTTCATTCCTCTAGTTCTAAAGCTGGTATCTATTTTCTGGAGTTATTATCTCTATGCTACCTTAGTGTTCCCTTTTTTTTTTTTATTCCTCTGACATATTTTTAAAAACACATTCTCTTTATTAAATTTACTTTGTTGAAAGGCCTTGTATTGTTTCAGCTTTCCTGACTGGACCTTGACTGACGCAGTACTGGTATTATAAGGGATCCCAGAAAACTGTCCTCAAATATGGGATTCTCATATTCATTTGGTAATGTCCTTGATGTGAAACAGTACGGAACTTCTTGCTAATAGGAAATAGGATACTAGTAATCCACGATATGTAGTGGCACCACAATTAATTAAATGATCACTTGTTAAATATGATGAACTACCCTACTAATACCTAGTGGATGGTGCGCTTGACTGTCATGGTGGTAATTATAGTAATGGCAGCAGTGAGGAATGTGGGATGGAATACCTACCGACTGTAATGGAGAGCTTACAGAAAGCAAATGAAAGCTTAAGACTTTAAACTATCAGCATCAGTCATAATCAGAGAAGCATCTCGATCAATGATAATTACACACATCAAGAGACAAGAAACCGTGAGCAAGAGAACTAAAAGTCAGCGAATGATCACAGGGCCTAGATCTGTCAAGGAGGAAACCCAGTGCTGTGAGTTCAGCATTTGGTGCTGCTTTTGCCCAAATAGAGGACCTGTCGATTCCAGTAGAAGTAATTGTATGTCAATTTTATTATACATTCCTGAAACACTGAGAAGGAAAACCAACCCTGCAACAGACTCAGGGAACTAAAACAAGCAAAAGTTGCAGTTCAAGCCCCATACCAAGGAGGTAGGTATATTTCTGGTTCAACTTTACTTCTATGTTGTAACTAATTGGGGCCCCAACCCAAAGCCCAGGGGACTTAATTTGTGGGCTCTCTGGTGTGTTCATCAGATGGTTTTCATATTTTATCAGATTATTGGCCTGGTTTTTCTAGTTGTTCTCAGGTAGGGGTATTGGTCCACATTTCTAGTATCCTATCAATAAGAGGAGAACCCTCATTCACTTGTTTTATTTAATTAATTATTTTTCATGTAACAGTGTTGTTTTTAAAAAATGTGCTTGAATTTATTAAATTTTTCTTGTATCTGTTCTAGAGTTTGGTTCACACTTAGGGAGGAATTTATTCCTTCACCTCCTTAGAGTCTTGGCTCAACTGTCACTTCCCAACCTTACCAATCCATTTAAAATTGCACTCCCTTCTTCCCTGGAACTGCCAGGCTTTCTTTGCTTACTTAAAAAAAACAAAACAAAACTCCCTATCATTTATTATGTTTATCATCTTTCTTCTCTAATAGAAAGAGAGTTCCATCATGGCAGGGGTTTGGGTTTGTTATGTTTAATAATGTGTCCCCAGGGTTTAGAACAGCCTGGCATAGAGTGGAAACTTAGTAATAATTGTTGAGTGAATGAACTAATTGGTCAGATTAGGAATAGATTTGGAGGGGGTAGATGATGAGTTTAGTGTAAAATTTGCTGTGTTTCAGGTATGTGCAAGACACAGGGTTTGAGATGTTTTGGAAAAAGCTGAATGTTTGGATTTGGGTCTTGAGAAGATCTTGATTTTCCCCATTTACTTTCTGGTATCACTCAATAGTCCAGTTGATGTCGAGCCCTTTGAGGCCAAGGACTATATAGAAGTCATTGTTATGTCCTCATCTCTGACCACAATACTTGAACAGAAGGGAATCCTGATAAGTGGTTTAATTAAGTGCCATGAAGTAAGGGATTGGATTTTTCATGTATACTGCTGTATCCTCAGTGGCTGACACAGTGCTTGGCCTTAATAAACATTTGTGGAATGAGTGAATATTCTCCCAAAGGAGCAGTGGCTGTTGGGAATGAGGAGAGTGTGCCCTGACTCCTGGCCCTACATGGAAGGAGCAGCCTCTATTAAGCAATAAGTAGGTCAGAGGGAAAGAGGTGTTTCCCAGGGAGAGCCAGGGCTCAGTTAAGATAGCCAGTTACCCTGTGGGATGTTAAATGGCCCCTGGTTAAGGGAGGGGGGTTCGAGTCAGGTAAATTTGGTTTTAAATTCTGTACTCGTCCCTTAATTGCCTTAGGCAAAGCCTTAACTTCTCTTTGTTTCAGTTTTCTTATCTATAATTTGGAGATAGTAGTACTATACTTGAGACAGTCTAGTCAAAAAAAGAATAACTTTTTTTAATGATTTGACAGTGAATCTATTCTGGTATCTATTTAAATGCTCTTAAGTGATTAATAATGGATTCTAGAAAGTAGAGAGAGATAAGAGATAGAGGAGGGCTATTTTATCTCTTTAGGATCCAGTTTTAAAAGGCTTAAGAATATTGCTCACTCTGAGATATGTAAAGAAAACTGAAAAATAAAAATTAATGCTTTATTAAATGCACTTAAACATAGCATTATGCTAACTGGTCTACTATAGCTAGATATACCTATTATATAGCTACATATATATTGCATTTAATATGGGATATAGGTGCATTTTGCAGAAGAAAGAGAACCCAAGGTCTATTAGGAATTTAAGATGGCCCTGGAGGTACTTATCTTGTTCACTAAATTGCGATTTTCTCTTTATTTACTTGTTTCTAGTCTTGTCTTCTCCCTTTGCTTTCCCCCCATCTCAGTTACCCCAAATAATATTCTCTGACTTATCTCTGCATATCTTCCAGGACCTAGGCATACACATATTTTATGATTTCTAGGATGAGCATTTTTTCACATTTTAACATCTCTGAAATTGTGATGCATCTTACAAACTGATGGAACATTATATTAAAAGCATTTTTTTTTCCTTTTCCTTCTTCTCTCTTGCATTCCTCTATTCAATCTTGACTTCCACAATCAGATGGACAGAAAGAACAAGGACACTTTTTCTTGCATCTGTAGTGGAATTCTGAATAGCAAGAAACATTTTTGTAATCTTAGTGTTTCATAAAATAATGTTGCAGCTACAATTGATGATATCTTAGATTCAATGGGATGTAAGATATCTGGAAATGGAGAGATGAACTTCTTGGAACTGGCTAGGTGCCTTTTTATTTCTACTCATCTATCTTTGATTTCAATTTCTTTTAAAGAATATTTATTTCATCTTTCTAGTTTGAAAACACTTTGCTGTCTTTTCTCTTTTCTATTTCTTCTACCTGCCTTCCTGCCTCCTTTCTCATCTCCATCCTTCTCTTCTTGAAGTCTACACAAGTTCCCAGGGCTTCCACCGATCAGAGCTCTTTTTTGAAGCCCCTACAGCCTGATAGTAGTGCCACACAACAAGGTGAATCCTGAGCACTACGTCTTTTCTCCCTTTGGGATCCTGCATATACATCCTGTGGATGGTAGTGAGACGATGACGCTGGGCACCTGGCACCGCCACTCTGTTCTCTGGCAGCAGCTCCAGTTCATTCCATTCTTTAAGTATTGCCTCTTACGCAAGTCCTTGGTCTGGTAGGTATGATGGATATGTGATTTGGGGGGAAATGGATAACAGCCACTGCGTATTGTCATTGACCTCTAACTTGTAGTTGGAAGAGGAATGTGAGGCTGCAGGGTCTGCATCGGCTCCGGAGTTTCCTAGGGAATCATCTGCTCTTTGCTGTGCCCCACTTTGGAGCTGGGCTACTCCACATTAGCAGGTGAGGTATTAAAAATGCAATATCAGTGGGTTTTTAACAGTTAGTTTTGAGTTGGGCATGATGACTCACACCTGTAATTCCAGCACTTTGGGAGGTTGGGGCAGGAGGACTGCTTGAGGCCAGGAGTTCAAAACCAACTTGAGCAACAAAGCAAGAAACAGAAAAATAGAAAAATAGCCATCTCTACAAAAAAAATGGGAACATAAGGTAGGTGTGATGGTGCATGACTGTAGCCCCGGCTACAGTCAGACTGTAGCCCCGGAGACTGAGGCAGGAGGATTGCTTGAGGCCAGGAGTTCAAGACTGTGGTGAGCCATGATTGTGCCACTGTACTCCAGCCTAGGTGACAGAGTGAAACCCTGTCTCAAAAAAAATTAGTTTTAAAAAAGGCAATAGCATGTTAATTGTAGAAAATTTGAAAAATATAAAAAAGCACAAGGAAAACAACTTTTAATAAACACTATGAACATTTTGTTACATATACTTTTAACCTTTCTTTCTGTCACATATGCAAAATATGAACATACCTTACATACATTTTTCCTCTGAATCATATGCTCTGAGTGTATCTTCATGTAATTCCATATTATCCTATATCAACTTGCACATCACATAGTTATTAACTGTCAATCTCAGATGTTTGGATCGAAACTCTCTGCTCTTTTCCAAGATATTACTTGGATTCATTTTTTGGAAAAGACTGGTTATTCCTGTTTCCAGTACTTTCTCGCTTCTTCCACATGATTCCTCAGCTCCTCTTAGGTCTATTCTGAGATACAGGTGGCAAACTCAATGCCTAGAGGGCCAAAGCAAGAGGTACTGAAGGAATGCAGTCGGTTAGGTGTAAGGCATCAGGGAGCATGGGAACTGCAGTCAGAGATTGCATCTAAAGAGGACAGTCACTACTCAGTTCCAACAATTGTTGTCATTTGGGAATATGTATCCAGTGTGATCAGTCATCTTATTTTTCAGGATTTTCTGGAAATTCACATTTTGTTGTGAAACTTCTTAATGCAAATTTCAACCAAATTTTATTCAAAATTCTATTAAAACATCATGTGTTGGCCAACTCTTAGTGGTACTTATTAAAACACTTTTCAGTCTGAATTTGATCCATTGTTTACCAACTTGCAGTCCACACTCTAGGGAGTTTCCATCCTACATTCTAGCCTAGTCATCATGGTATAATTAAAAGCATAAAGGCTTGGGAGGCTGGACAGATCTGAATTTAGACCCTGAGCACTATCAAGGGACTTCAGTCTTTGAGCCTCAGTTTCCTGATTTGCAAGCTAGGGTAAAGATTCCTAGATTTAATTTCATAGTGGGAATTAAATGAGACTGTGAATACAAAGTACCATATTCAGTGCCTCTAGTGGGCACTGAGTAGATGACACCCCTTATGATCATTCTGTCTGCTTATTGGGGCTTTTTATCTTTTTCAAAAATGTTTAGAGACGTGGAGTTCTCTGGGGAGGATGAGGCATGGATAATAGAAATGGATTTCCTTAGGGATGGTCAGCCCATAGAAACGTTTTCTTTTCCTCAATTTGATTCTAAAATTTACCTGTTTGCCTAGACTTTTAGGGCCCTCAGCTCCCCCTATTTCAAGGAAGAAGCCTCTGTAGTCTCTCCATCTAAGTCAGACCTTGGGACTTAATGACCTTCTCTCCTAGCAGAGAGATCAATAGATATAAACATTTGCACATACTCCAAGCCTTTCTCAAATAATTCCCCAGCCAGCAGCTTTCTAGGCTTGTACTCTTCCAAAAGAACTCTCAAGAGGGAGCTATCACTATAGATCATCTTCGGAAATAATACAATCTTGGTGAACATTTGCTCAGCCTGGGATGTGAGGAGAGTCAGAGGTGTCCAAGAAAGGAGGGGACACTAGCTCTGACCATGTTAGCTCTTGATTCCAGGCTTCTGCAGGAGCTACGATCTGTATCCTGGCTTCCCAGGGAACTGGATCACTGCTATGAGCTGCTGGACCTGCAGAAGGCTCTAGCCAAGGAGAAACACAAGGGTTTACGGCTGCTCCATCGTTGCGTGAACCTCTGCAGATCTGTTCTTCAACTGGTAAGAGGCTCCAGTTTATTGTGGATCCTTTCTCCAAACAGAGCTCCCCAGAGTTTCAGCCTTCTCTTAGTTAAGTTTCTCCTGGGATCCACTGTGTGACCTAGACTTACAGTTGGATCAGAGTCAATGCCCTGCCCAGCAGCAGCAGTCTCTGCTCTGGGATGGATAGATCAATAACACGTGGGCAGAGGTTTGAACTCAACCTTTCCCTAAGGATTGGTCTTGACCTAGGAACAGGGAGGAGAGGAAACTAACAATGTTTATTTTGTCAGCTGTTTGTGCTGGCATTAGGGAATTCAGTCATTAGAGAATTCAAGAATTGGAATCCTGATCTTTTAAGCTAGGCTTATCTTTGAACCCATCTTGGACCTTTGGCAGGCCACTGTGTTTAGGAGAAACGTGCGATGATGGAGACTTTCTTGATTATGCCTGCCTTGCATCTGTGATGCATGCTCCTTGCTTAAAGCTCTGGGCGGCCCTGCTGTGTACTTGCCTCTTGCCCATGACCTGGTTTGTTGTCAGGTGGTGCTGGTTATTCATGCAGGTCTGTGGCTAATCATCATGAATAGATAGTCCAGTTTTGAGAGAGGAGCCCACTCAGATTTTGTGAAAATGAGAATTAATGTAAAGGAGGCACACCTTGCCTGGCTTGAGTCAGGTTTTGATATGTTGCTCTAAACTTCATTAATCACAAAGGATAGAACTCTGAAGTCTCAAAGATGGCCTCCTTGGCTACAAGGAATCTCTGCTTTCAGGAGGAAGCAGTGACTTTTTTTTTTAAGTTTTAAATTTTAAAACAATGTTATTAGGGAAAAAATGGAGAAAAGAAAAGGAGACATGCGAGAGCTGGCATGGGTGCAGTGACTTTTGTAGGTTGCTCTTGGTTGAAATCTTAAATATTTTAAATACCTAAAAATTTTTTTTAAGTCACAAACTTTTAAATACTCAGATCCCTTCTCCCTCCTAGAATGAACTATCCTCCTAATTCTACTATATGTTTTTCTTTCTTTCTTTCTTTCTTTTTTTTTTTGAGTTGGAGTCTCACTCTGTCACCCAGGCTGGAGTGCAGTGGCATGCTCACGGCCACCATGGTCTCGACCTGCTGGGCTCAGGTGATCCTTCCACCTTAGCCTTCCAAGTAGCTGGAACTGCAGGTGAATGCCACCACGCCCAGCTATGTTTTCCTTTTTCTGTTGTTCCTCTCACCTCTAAAAATATGACTTCACTTATTTATTTTTTACTAACTCTCTGTGGTAGAATATAACCATTAAAGTAAAGATCTTTGTTTTGTTCACTGATGTATCGCAGGAACATAGAAGAGTCTTTGCATAAAGATGTTCCATAAAAGTGCCACAGAATTTAAGACTTTGGACTTAACAGAGCCTCTACATGTTTTATGCATTTGTACTGACTGGACCCTTCAGTCATATCTTCTTTGGATGTTTCAGAAGAGGGGGTAAAAAGGAAATGTATAGTCTTCTTTAGGAGGTGTAGGGGAGAAGGACCAGTGGAATCGGCAGTGCCGGGATCCTAAGGCCATGGTGCAGGAGTGAAAAGAAGACAATGGTCTTCAGCCTCTAGACAGCAAACACTGGACCTGCCATTATGCCAAGCTGAATGGGACAGGAGATAGGGGTGAGCTGCTCCGTAGCCCTTCTCTTTCTCCCAGATCCTAAATCATACCTTTGTTTTTATCATTTATTTTTATTTTTTTATCTTTTTGAGTCAGAGTCTCACTCTGTCATCCAGGCTGGAGTGCAGTGGCATGCTCACAGCCACTGCAACCTCAACCTGCTGGGCTCAGGCAATCCTTCCACCTCAGCCTTCCAAGTAGCTGGAACCACAGGCATGCACTACCACGCCCAGCTAATTTTGTTGATTTATTGTAGAGATGAGGTCTCACCAAGTTGCCCAGGCTGGTCTTGAACCCATGAACTCAGGCAGTCCTCTCACCTTGGCCTCCCAAAGTGCTGGAATTATAGGTATGAGCCACCACACCTGGCCATACCTTTGTTTTTAATGTTACAAAAATGTTGTAACTTTTAAAAATTCAGTAGTTAATTTTTTATATTATGGCATAATTTACATTCAGACCAGGCTTGATGACTTATGCCTATAATCTCAGTGCTTTGGGAGGCCAAGGCAGGAGGATCACTTGAGGCCAGGAGTTTGAGACCAGTCTGGGCAACATATCAAGACCGTATCTCTGCAAAAAATTTTAAAAGTTAGCTGGGCATGGTGGTACATGCCTGTAGGTCTAGCTACTTGAGAGGCTGAGGTGGGAAGATCACTTGATCCCAGGAGTTCAAGACTGCGGTAAGCTACAATCCCAAAGTGTTGGGATTAGAGGTGTGAGCCACTGCAGCGGACCTGGTTCAAGTTTTTACTATAATGAATAACGTTGCTATGAGCATTCTTATTCATGTCTTTTGGTATGCATAAGCATTTATTTCTTTGAGGTATATATTCCAGGAGTGAAATTACTAGAATAGAATATATGTATGATTTGTAGTGTCAAACAGTTTTCAGAGTGGTTGTATATATTTACATTCCCATCAACAATGTAGATTTCCCACGGTCTCATTCTGTTGCCCAGGTTGGAGTGCAGTGGCACAATAATAAATCACTGCAGCCTCGAACTCCTGGGCACAAGTGATCCTCCCACCTCAGCCTCCCAAGTAGCTTGGGCTACAGGCTCACGCCATAATACCAGCTAATTAAAAAAAATGTTTTTTAGGCTGGGCATGGTGGCTCATGCCTATAATCCCAACACTTTGGGAGGTTGAGGTGAGAGGATTGCCTGAACCCAGGGGTTCGAGACTAGCCTGGGCAATTTGATGAGACCTAATCTCTATAATAAATCAAATAATTAACCAGGTGTGGTGATGCATGCCTGTAGTCCTAGCTACTTGGAAGGCTTAGGCTGAAGGATTGCCTGAACCCAGCAGGTCGAGGCCATGGTGGCCGTGAACATGCCATTGTACTCCAGCCTGGGTGACAGAGTGAGATTCCAACTCAAAAAAAAATTTTTTTTTTGGTGGAGACAGAGTCTTGCTAGGTCGCCCAGGCTAGTCTCAAACTCCTGGCCTCAAGCAATCCTCCACCTTGACCTTCCAAAGTGCTGGAATTATATGTGTGAGCTACTGCTTAACCTGTACATTTTAAAATGTAGCCAAACTAGCAGGAATACAGTGGTATCACATTGTGGCTTTAATGTTCATTTGTTTGGTGACTAATGATGCTGAGCACCTTTTCATATATTTATTGACCATTTTGATGTACCCTCTTTTGTGAAATGTCCAACTTTCTTGCTGATTTTTAATTGGGTTGTCTGCTTTTTTCTATTAATTTGTAGGAGTTTTTGTGAAATAATAAGCATCTATCTATCTCTGTCTCCAGTGCCTGATATATAGCTTCTAAGGCCCCTGAGAGCACTAGGAGAATCTTTTGTTCTAATATTTGGTCTTTGTTCCTGGTTCCTGACACAGAGCTCTGAAGACCTTTGTAATTTCCTGAGTCTTGGTAGAAGCATCTGACACTCCTAAATCTCTTGGAATTTCCTGGATGATAAGAGCATCTTTTGTTTGAATGAGGTGACTCTTGGGCTTCTGAATGACCTCAGGATGGGAGCTGATTGCCAGGGGATTAGAGGGTTGGAACTTTCAGCTCCACCTCCTCTACTAACATATCGTAAGGGATAGGTGCGGAAAGTGGAGATGATCATGAATGGCCAATGATTTAATCAATCTTGCCTATGTAATGAAGCTTCTATAAAACCCCAAAAGACAGGGTTCAGTAAAGCTCCACTTGGCTGGGAGGGTGGTGCATGCCAGCTTGGTGGGGACAAAAGCTCCTGTGCTCAGTAGCCTTCAAGATCTTTCCCTATTTATCTCTTCTTCTGGCTCTTTATCTGTATCATTTGTTTATAAATCAGTAACCATGAGTAAAAGTGTTAGATCTTGGTGGGACCTCCAAAAATGTTAGGTTACACACCCAGTGGGGCCTGCAGAATGTTAGGTTAGGCCCGTTGGGGGTGTGATCTGGTGCCACATAAAAGATGCAAAGAATGCACAGAAGTTAGATTAGGAAATATAATTTATTTAAAAACTAAATTTAGAAAGAGAGAGAGAAAGAGGAGAGTCACCTCCCCAAGGTAGGGAAGGGGACCAGAGCTAGGAAACATGGCCTGGTCATAGCTCAAAGAGCATATGGTCACACCATAGCTTAGCAAGGCAATGGCAGCAATGGCCTGGCAATGGCAACAGGATGCTTGTGGTTGAGTTCTTTTAATCCTTCTCTTTGATGGGGGAAGGTCATCAAGGTGATTGGGTGGTGGTCTGTTCTACATCATCATTCGGAGGCAGGTAAGTGCAGGTAAGCACAGGTATGGGCAGCAGGTAGAAGGGTGGGTTAGTCATATGATTGCTGCCAGGGTGGTGAGCTAGAAGGGCGGAGACAAGGGGAGGGGTTTTTCCTGCAAGAGACCTGTCAGACGTTTCCAAACCACAGCTCTTTAGCAAAAAATGTTGTCTTCTTATCATTTTTATGGCTTCAACCAACTAAGGGGCCTGACAGTTTCTTAAAGATTATTACATTAACCCCTGAATTGAAAGGTTGGGCTATTCTTGTCTTGCATCTGATGGAGATTTGCCGAGGGGTTGGGGTTGGCTGCCAGCTTGGCTTACAATAAAATGTCTGAACGCTTCCTAAAACTTGCCAATTGGAAATTTATCTATCTATGTCTAACCTTTACTAGATTCAAAGCATGTCAGCCTAAGCAAAAATGGTTAAGCTGAGGCAAAATGTGAACTAAGTTTATTCGAAGTTTCTCAGGGTCCCTCCTTTTAAAAGGGTTTCCCTGAGTTCTGTGAGCTGATCTAGCAAGTTAATCAAACCCAAGAAGGAGATTGTGAGAACTGATTTGTAGCCAGTTGTTCAGCAGTATAAGTGCTATGGTTTGAATGCGTGTCCCCTCCAAAACTCATACTGAAATTTGTTTTTCTTAGGAGATATTAGGAGATGATAGGGTCATGAGGGCTTGACCCTCGTGAGTGGGATTAATGCTGTATAAAGAGGTGAGTTCAGGCCCCCCTTTTCTTCTTTACCCTCCCACCACTTGTGGACATGGCATTCTTCCCCTTTGGAGGATACAGATCTTGGACTTCCCAGCCTCCGTAACTGTAAGAAAATAAATGTCTCTTCTTTATAAGTCTCAGTGTCAGGCATTCTGTTATAGAAGCACAAACAAACTAAGGCAATAGCTAACAATCTACTCAAGATTGGCATCTGAAGTGGAGGGCAGTCTTGTAGTACTGAGCCTTAGACTTGTGAGATCTGATGCTATCTCCAGGCAGACAGTGTCAGATTGGTATCCACTGAAAAACTGCTTAATGCAGTGTAAGAGTAGGAAAAACTCTGTTTTCTCCTGTTTCTTACAAAGTTCTTTATACATCCTAAATATGAGCTCTATATCAAATGTATGTATTGTAGATATTTTCTCCAAGTCTGTGGCTTACCTTTTTTACTGTTTTAGTCATATCTTTTGATGAGAAGATTTTAATTTGCTTACAATTCATTTTAGTAATCTCTTTTGGTTAGTGCTTTTTTTTTCTTCACTGGATTGAGCCTTTTGAGTCCAGGTTGAAGACATCTTTGCATATCCAAGATCATGTAGATATTCTCCTATGTTTTCTTCTAGAAATTTTTCATATTTTATCTTTTACATTTAGATTTATGATTATTTCAAATTAATTTTCATGTATGATGTAAGTTAAGAGTCAAGGTTCATTTTCATTATTGATAAGACTATTTTTTACCTTTTTGTTTTCAGATCATTGGCTGAATTAGACTCACCTTATATTTATTAGATCATATATTATGCATGATCTATTATTTTTTGAGATGTTATGTGTGTGTGTATGTGCATGTGTGCACACATGTGTGTGTGTGTTTTGGAGTTATGGAATATATAAAAGGATTTGCTACATAATTATATTGCAAGAAGGCGAGTTTTGGGTTCCTAGTGAGCCTCTCCCCTACTAGTAGTGGACATAGTGCCCAATGGGTGGCTTTTACCCCTTATCTTCCCTCCCCCCTCCTTCCTTTAGCAGCGCCCAGCTTCTGTTGTTCCAATCTTTGGGACCACATGCCCAGTGTTCAATTCCCATTTATGAGTGAGAACATGCAGTATCCAATTTTTTGTTTTTGTGATAGTTCACTTAGAATGATGGTCTTCAGCTGCATCTATGTTGCTGCAAAGGACATGATTTTGTTCTTTATGGTTGTATAGTATTCCATCATGTATATGTACCACATTTTCTTTATCCAGTTCATTTTCAATGGACATCTGGGTTGGTTTCATGTTTTTGCTCTTATGAATAATATTGCAATAAACATACATATGCATGTGTCTTTTTGGTAGAGCGATTTATGTTCTTCTAGGTATTCCCAGGAGTGGCATTGCTGTGTTGAATGGTAGCTCAGTGTTTAGTTCTTTCAGAAATTGTCATGTTGCTTTCCACAAATGTTGAACTAGCTTACATTCCCACCAATAGTGTAGGAGTATTCCTTTTTCTCTGCAGCCTTGCTAACATCTGTTATATTTTTGACCTTTTTATGATAGATATTCTGTTTGGTGTGAGGTGGTATCTCATTATAGTTTTATTTTGCATTTCTCTGATAATTAGTGAGGCTGAGCATTTTTTCATGTTTGTTGGCTTCTTGAATGTCTTTCTTTGAGAATTGTCTGTTCATGTCCTTTGCCCACTTTTTAATGGGGTTATTTTATTTTAATTTTTTCCTGTTAATTTGTTTTCATTTCTTATAGATCCTAGATATTAGTACTTTGTCATATGCATAGCTTGCAAATATTTTTTCCCATTCCGTGGGTTGTCTCTTCACTCTCTTGATGGTTTCATTTGGTGTGTAAAAACTAAAAACTTTTTAACAATAAGATCTTACCTGTCAATTTTCAATTTTGCTGCATTTGCTTTTGAGCACTTGGCCATGAATTCATTGCCTAGGCTAATGTCTAGGACAGTGTTCCCTAAGTTTTCTTCTAAGATTCTTGTAGTTTGAGGTTTCACATTTAAATCCTTAATCCATTTTGAGTTAATTTTTGTATATGGTGATAGGTAGGAGTTCAGTTTCATTCCTCTGCATATGGTTAGACAGTTTTCCTTTTCCTGATGTTTGTTTTTGTCAGCTTTGTTGAAGATGAGTTGTTTGAAGTTCTGTGGTTTTATTTCTGGCTTCTCTGTTCTGTTCCATTGGTCTATGTGTCTATTTTTGTGCCAGTACCGTGATGTCTTGGTTACTGTATCCTTGTAGTAAAGTTTGGAGTCTGGGAGTGTGATGCCTCCACTTTTGTTCTTTTTGCTGAGGATTGTGTTAGCTATTCAGGTTCTTTTTTTGCTTCCATATGAAGTTTAGTATTGTCTTTTCTAGGTCTGTGAAGTATGATGCTGGTAGTTTGATAGGAATTGCATTGAATCTGTAGATTACCTCGGGTAGAATGGACATCTGGACAATATTGATTCTTCCTATCCATGAACATGGGATGTTCTTTCATTTATTTGTGTCATCTGATTTCTTTGATTTGTTTTATAGTTCTCTTTGTGAAAATCTTTCACCTCTGTGGTTAGATGAATGCAAAGGTATTTTATTTTATTTTATTTTATTTTTGTGGCTATTGTGAATGGGATTGTGTTTTGATTTGGTTCTCAGCCTGCTTGTTGTTGATGTATAGAAATGCAACTGGTTTTTGCACATTGACTTTGTATCCCAAGACTTTACCAAAGTTGTTTATCAGTGCAAGGAGGTTTTTGACAGACTCTAGGATTTTCTAGGTATAGCATCATATAATTTGAAGAGGAGTAATTTAATTTCTTCTTTTCCTATTTGGATACCCCTAATTTCTTTCTCCTTCCTGATTGCTCTGGCTAGGACTTCCAGTACTATGTTAAATAGGAGGGTGAGAGCGGACATCTTTGTCTTGTTCCAGTTCTTAGGAGAATGCATCCAACTTCTGCTCATTAATTATGTGTTGGCTGCAGGTTCATCATAAATGACTCTTATTACTTTGAGAGATGTTTCTTTGATACCTAGGTATTTGAGGTTTTTTATCAAGAAGGGATGTTGAATTTTATCAAATGCTTTTTCTGCATCTATTGATATAATCATATAGTTCTTGATTTTAAACCTGTTTATGCTGGATTACATCTATTGATTTGCATATACTGAACCAGCCTTGCATCCTAGGAATGAAGCCCACCTGGTCATGATGGATAATCCTTGCAATGTGCTGTTGGATGCAATTTTCTAGAATCATGTTCAGAATTTTTGCATCTATGTTCATCAGGGAATTCACCTGATGCTTTCTTTCCTTGTCGGGTCTTTGCTATTTTGGGGTATCAAGATAATATTGGTTTCATAGAATGAGCTAGGGAGTATTCCTTCTCTATTGCTTGGAATACTTTTAGTAGGATTAGTATCAGATCTTCCTCATATATATTGTGGAATTCAGTTGAGAAACCATCAGTCCAGGATTTTTTTTTTTTTGGTGGGAAGGTTTTTTGTACTGAGTTGATTTCTTGAATTGTTATTGGTCTGTTTCAGGTTTGAATTTCTTCCTATTTTAATCTTGGGAGGTTGTTTGTTGCCAGGAATTCCTCCATTTCTTCTAGATTTTCTAGTTTACTAGCATACAGATGTTCATAGTATTTACTGATAATCTTTTGTATTTATTCAGGGTAAGTTGCAGCCTCACCTTTTTTGTTGTTGTTTCTAATTGTGTTTATTCAAATTCTCTTTCTCTCTTTCTCCCCCCTCTCTTTTTGTTAATCTGTCCAGGCATCTCTCAATTTTATTTATCCTGTCAAAGAACCAACTTTTCATATTGTTGGTCCTTTGAATTATATTTTTGGTCTCTAATTCACTTAGCTGTTATTTTATTTTGATGATTTCTATTGTTATACTGGCTTTGGTATTGCTTTCCAGCTCCCTCAGGTATGATGTTAGACTGTTTACTTGAGGTCTCTCTATTTTCTTGAAGTGTGTCCAGTGTTATAAACTTCCTTCTCAGCATCACTTTCATGGTATTCCAGAGGTTGCAATATGTTGTGTCTTTGTTTTCATTTATTTCTAGGAATCTTTTTATTTGTCTTGATTTCTGTGTTAATCCAAAAGTCATTCAGAAACATGTTATTTAATTTCCATGTATTTGTGTGTCTTGGAGCGGGGGAGTTCCTGTTGGTGATAATACTTATTTTTATTCCACTGTGGTCTGAGAAAATGTTTGGTATGATTTCAACCTTTTGAAGTTGTTTCATGCTTGACTTTATGTCTGAGTATGGGATCAACTTGGAGTATGTTCCAATCACATGATGTGCTGATGAGAAGAATGTATATTCTGTGGTTGTTGGGTGAAGCATTCTGTAGATGTCTATTAGATCTAATTAGTTGAGTGTTAAGGTTCCATTTTTTTTTTTTTAAATAAGAGTCTCATTCTATCACCCAAACAGTAGTACTGTGGCATGATCATGGCTACTGCACCCTTGACTGCTGGAGCTCAGGTGATCCTTCAACCTCAACCTTACAAGTAGTGGGGGTTACAGGCATGCATCACCATGCCTGGCTATTTTTTTTTAATTGTAGAGACAAGGTCTCACAATGTTGCCGAGTCTGGTCTTGAAGTCCTGGGCTCAGGCAATTCTCTCCTCGGCCTCCCAAAGTGCTGGGATTACAGGCATGAGCTACCACACCTGGCCAAGTTTCTGAATTTCCTTGTTCGTTTTTTGCCTCAGTGATCTGTCTAGATCTGTTAGTGGGGTATTAAAATCACTGACTATAGTTGTATGGTCATCTATGTCCTCTCTTAGTTTAATTAGCAATTGTTTCATAAATCTGGGTGCTCCTATGTTGGATGCATAAGCATTTCTGGTGAATTGAGCCTTGTATCATTAGGCAGTGCCCTTCACTGCCTTTTTTTTTTTTAACTTTTATTGGTCTAAAGTCTATTTCATATGGTAAAAGAATAGTTAGCCCTTCTCTTTTTTTTTTCCATTAGCCTGGAAGATCTTTTGACAGGCCTTTACCTTGAGCCTGTTGACATCGTTTGCAGTGAGATGGGTTTCCTGAAGGTAGCAGAAGGATATATAATGCTTCTTTATCCAGTCTGCCACTTTATGCCTTTTGAGTGGCTTGTCCAGTCCATTCACATTTAAGTTAATTATTGCTATGTGGAGTTTATTCCTGTCATATTGCTATCAAGAGGCTGCTTTGCTTCATAACTCCGGATTTCCCTACTTGCTTCACATGGAGCAATAGCACAATGATGCAGCATTCTCCTCATGAGCGCTGGTGCCCAGCAAACTGCAGATCCAGAGCCAGGACCCTGGATTCTGCCAGCCTTGAGCCCAGAGTATGTGGGGCCCTGTCCGTCTCCCTTGGCTTGACCTGTGCAATCTTTCCGGGACAGCCGAGACTTCTACTGGGACACTTGTGCCAACCCCTTCGGCAGCTGAGCCTAGAAGCCTCCAGATTCAGTCACTTTCCTGTCCAGGGGAGCTGCTCCAGGCAAGAGGCAGTACCCTCAGCTCTGCAGCCAGACAACGCTCAGGCACTCACAGGAGACACAGGAAAGGCAGAGACTGCCATCCCCCACCAGAAGCCTAACCAACACGTGTCTCAACAGCCTTCCTCCCTCAACTCATCCTACTCTAGGAACAGATGACTGCAGCCCAACACCTCTGATGGTGGAGATCCTCCCCAGCGTTGACCTCCCTGTGCTCCTGGTGGCCACCACCCCATACCTTGTTTGTTGGTTGTGGTGGATCCATGGCCAAGGGGTGGCTGGAGCCTCCATGGCACCCAGGAGCCCAGCAAGTTCTTTGCCAAGGGTGGCACTTGTGCAAAACGGCAGTGTTTGCTCCAGTGCCAAGGGAGACCTTGAGCCTTTTGGCTTGGTCCTGGGATGCACAATTCTGTGTTTTCACAAGTGTTTTTGGCTCAGCTTTGGGGAAGGATTGTGGGCAGGGGTACGTGTCTGTGTGTGTGCCTGGGAGTCCATGGTGGGCAAGGCATGGAGTTGCCAAAGATGCATGGGCTATGGGTGGCTTCACAGGGCTGGGCTGTGCGCACAGTGGTAGGGAGTGCTTTCCATGTACCAGCACCACCCAGAGAATCATGGCCAGTCTTCAAACCTGCCCACACGCTGGGGGCCCATAGAGAAGATTTGGCACTCATGGGCTTAGCAGGGTAGCCCCCAGAGCCCCCATTTAGCCCCGGAGATGCTTGTGCTTCCATTGGCCGGGCACATCTTTTCTGGGAGCCCATCGTAGGTAGCTGCCCTTTCCTAGGCCCCTGGGCCTGCCTCCAACCCGTCCCTGACTTCATTTATTCCACAGGCCTCCCTGACCCTGCTCCAATCACACCTACCAGCCCAGGGAGCCAAAGCTAGTCCCAGCAAGCATCTCATCCGCCTTTGCCCACTCTCTGCAACCCAAGCTGGCGGACTGAACAGAGAAGACATTGGAGGCCAGGACATGGAAAAATGGCCACCCTCCCTGCAGGAAAGTGAGCACTTAGTGCTTGCCAATCCTGGCCTGGACCTGCTTCCTTCTCATCCTTCCTACCTCAGGCACTACCCTTCTCTACGGAAGAAAGGAACTGGAATAGAAGAACCTCCTCATCAGGCTGCTGAAAGGGTGCTCTGACTTCGAAAATAAGCCTGGCCATCTGTTCATCTCTGTAGAGCAACCTTTTCTCATTTTGCACCTTCTGAATTCGAATACACCTCTGACCCCACAGTCTCTGCCTTCTTTGAGCCAAGAGTCGGAACTGGCTACTAGTGCCTGTGGCCATTTTCTCCGTGTTGAGAAATAGGAAGTATTGACCAGACTCGGTGGCTCAGTCTGTAATCCCAGCATTTTGGAAGGCCCAGGCATGTGGATTGCCTGAGCCTGTGGGTTTGAGACCAGCCTGGGCAACTTGGCGAGACTTCATCTCTACAATAAATAAAAAAAAAAAATTAGCCGGGTGTGGTGGCGCACCTGTAGTTCCAGTTACTTGGAAGGTTGAGGTGGAAGGATCGCCGGAGCCCAGCAGGTCGATGCTGGTGTGGTTGTTAGTGTGCCACTGCACTCCAGCCTGGGAGGCAGAGTGAGACTCCAACTCAAAAAAATAATAGGAAGTATTGACAAGAAAGCTTAGAGACATAGCATGACTTGCCATGCTTTTTCCACTTCACATCTTCTAGCTATATCATGACATTGCGGCTATTTAGTTTTCTCAAGTCTCTTGTCTATCAGGTTTGGAACCTGCAGGTTGATTTTTAAAAGGAATAATTTTATCTTCATTTCATTTAACAAGGCCAATCACGTGACTGGGATTTGAGACTATGTATTTTCAATTTTCTTCCATTATACATTTTGCAGTTCTTAGTTTTGGCTGCCATCATGCAGAACTAGTGGGAATGTTAGCATGTGTTGTGTAGTGGGAAGACAGAGAGGCCATGACACCAAGGCTTATTATAGGAAGTGGTAATTTTATTTATGCTGGTGGACTCCGCGGGCTAATGCTCCCAGGCTGGCGAGCTAATGCTCCCAGGCTGAGCACTCCAGAAAGGGAGGAGAGGGGTCTTATACCTTTGTTTAGGTAAGGGAGGGGGGTCATGTTGAGTGATTACACATTTTCTTTGGAATTCACGAGGTTGTACTTAACAAAATCAGATTTTTGAAGAACAAATGGTTTCCAGGAAATGCAGGGTGAGTAGGGACTGTAAACTGATAAAGAGGGGATTTGGGTAAGTTTGTGATGTAGTCACTCTTTTGCATTTCCTTGAAAGCAGTCTTTGGCTATTTGGCTTTTTCAAACAAAATGGTCTGGCGGGTTTTCAGAGCTTACCGATTGACTTTCAAAAGGAATACCTTTAACTGCTACCAGCCCCCTTTCTGCCATATTAGTGTATGGACATGGGTGTATTTGGGGAGTTGCAGCTAATGTTGTCAGTAGTCAGTAGTTAAATCTTGGTTTTCAAGATGGGCACATTGTAAATTTCATAACAGCTTTCTCTAAGTGCATCACTGTACCAAATTCAGTACCTCTTGTAGTTAATAAAATATGTATTTCCCCATAATGTGAAGACAATTGTTGTAATCACTACAAGATACCTTTTGAGTTTACGTGGCTAAATAAAAATCCAATTGTCCAGGCTCGGTGGCTCAGCCCGTAATCCCGCTCTTTGGGAAGCTGATGTGAGTGGATTGCCTGAGCCCGCGGATTCGAGACCCGCCCGGGCAACTTGGTGAGACCTCATCTCTACAATAAATCAAAAAATCAGCCAGGCGTGGTAGCGCATGCCTGTAATTCTGGCTACTCGGAAGGCTGAGGCGGAAGGATCGCCGGAGCCCAGCAGGTTGAGGACACTGCACTCCAGTCTGGATGACAGAGTGAGATTCCAACTCAAAAAAAAAAAAAAAAAAATCCAATTGTTCTAAAAAAAAAAAAAAAAAGAGGCTGCCTTGTATTCTAGGTTTTGTGGATCATTTCTGTGGTCTGTAAACTCTGTGCTTACCTATGTTTTTGTCATGGGTGGAACCGTTCTTTCAGTTCTATGCTCAGATCTTTCTTAAGTATCTCCTGAAGGTCAGGAGGTGATATATTCTCTTAGGTACTGGATGTCTGGGAAGGATTTTAATTTTCTCTCACTAATGAAGTTTAGCTTGGTGAGGTAGGAAATTCTCAGCTGGAATTGCTTTTCTTTAAGGATGTTAAAGATGGGACCCCAGTCCCTTCTGGCTTGTAAGCTTTCTACTGAGAGGTTTGTTGCATTTCTGATGGGTCTTCCTTGGTAGGTGATCTGTCCCTTCTCTTTAGCTGCCTTAGAATTTTTTCTTTCATACTCACCTTGATGAGCCAGATTATTATGTACCTTGGGGATTGTCTTCTAATGTAATACTTCACAGGAGTTCTTTAAATCTCTTGTGTCTGCATGGCTTCTTCTCAAGCCAGATAGGGAAGTATTCTTAGATGGCATCTTGGAAAGCTGTTCCAGGGTGTTCTCAGTTACCCCTTCTTTCAGAGATGTCAACCAGTTATAAATTTGTTCTCTTTACATAATCCTAGACATCTCATAGACTTTGCTTATTCTTCCTAAGTCTTTTTCCTTGTTTTTATCAGACTGGGTTAGCTCAATAATTTGATCCTTAGGCTCTGAGAGTGTTTCCTCTGCCTGGCCGATCCTGCTATTAAGGCTTGCTGTTGGGTTTTGAAATTCTAGGAGAAAATTCTTCATTTCCAAAAGTTCTGCTTGGTTCTTAGAATTTCCAGGTCTGCTTTCATTTCCTATACTATTTTTGTGGCCTGGATGATTTGAGTGTCCACCTTCTCATGGATCTTATTGAGTATATTTCCCACCCATAGTCTGAATTCTGTGTCTGTCATTGGAGCCAGGTCATTCTGGATAGGTTCCATTGCTTGGGATCTAGAAGTCCCTTTGTGGGTGTCCATTTTTTAAGGCTTTGGGAACTCCCTGTAATTTTTTGCTGGTTCTTCCTTATCTGTGAGGGCAGGCTCTTGTCTTTTTATTTATTTTATTTGTTTATTTGCTACCATTAGGGTGGCAGAATGGTTTTTTAGTTTGTTTGTTTACTTGTTTTAACCTGACCCCTCTCCTCTGGTACACCTGTAGGAGGGGCAGAGGTGCTGAACAGGGGGGAAACCGTCTGGAATTACTTCACTGGTGCAGTCTGGCAGGGGAGAGGCAAGTCCTTTCTTCCAACTTAAAGGCTTTCCCCTTTCTGTGGGACAAGCGCCAGAGGCCCTGGCTGTTCAAGAGCTTTGGTGGCCCTCTCCCCAGCCTGCATGTCTGGTCAGTAGGATTGGCAGGTGTCAAGGAGGTGCCCTGTGGCTCTACTCTGACACAGGTGTTCTTGGGGACATGGAGGAAGAAGGGAAGCAGCTGTCTTGTCAGCGGGGAGTTGGTATTTCTCCTTCAGTCTGAAAATGGGTGGGGCCGCCACTCCCCCATGCTGCACTGCCTCCTGTTTCCTTCCCTGCTCCATGAGAGGAGCTATCACAGCAATGATGGCTCTGGTAGAGGGGAGCACCACGTGGCACAGACCACCCCTTCAGGATGTTTCCTGCAGAGCTTCTCTGTGGGGGAGTTGACAGCCACCTGCGCTGGGACTCACCGGGAACTGGGGTTCCCTGGCCTCATGTGGATGTCACCAGTGCCTTTGTCCCAGTTCAGGGCAGTTCTCTGTGCCTGGCCAGCGCAGGAAGTGTTCCAGGGGAGGCCTGGGCTGTCTCTCTCTTGGCTGGGACTGCAGAGGATTGTGTGAGGTGTGTGGGACCAAAAAAACCACAAAACTGTTGTGTTGCAGGAAAACAGAGAGGCCATGACACAGAGGCTATCTTAGGAAGTAGCAGTTTATCAGTGCTGGCATGACTCAACGGGCTAATGCGCCAAGACAGCCCCCTGGAGAGAGAGGAGAGGGGTTTTATCTGTTAGTTTAGGTAAGGGAGGGGGTTGGGTTATATGGCTATACATTTTTCTTTGGAATTTGCAAGGTTTTACTTAGCAAAACCGATTTTCAAAGAACAAATGGTCTCCAGGATATGCATAACAAGCAGGGCTTATAAACCAATAACTTTACAAAGACAGGATTTGGGTTAAGGTTGTGAATTGGTTACTATCTTGCATTTCCAAGACTGTGTGAGGTGTGGGACAAACCCCCTCCCCCCCAAAAAACAGCTGTTGTGATTGCAGGGAAACAGAGAGTCTCGCCTTGTGGCTATTTAGTTTTCTCAAGCCTCATATCTATCAGGTTTGGAGCCTACAGGTCGATTTTTAAAAGGAATAATTTTATCTGTTTTTAGCCCCTCTCTGTCACAGTTGCTTTTACTCAGGCCAATGCTCAAAGCCTGGGACTGCTCCTCCATTTAGGTTTCTTTGTTGAGAACAGGAATCATATGATGCCTTCAGCCATCTAGGCCCTCCATAAGACTACTTTTTTTCTCATTTAATAGTAGCCATGTCTTTCCGCTGTAACATAAAGCAGTATTATGCTACTTAGCAGGCCACATCACCCCAGCCTAATAATTGGAGTCCATATCCTAGAAAGGATTAGCCCCATTCAATCTTTTTTTGGTTTATTTATTTGTCTATTCTATGCATTGTGAACATCTCTACATATGCACACATTTTTCTATTTACATTCCATCCACCCTGGGGGCTTTGAGTAGACAGGCCTGGCCTATCACATCAGCACATTGTAACTTTTCGATATGTTCTCCATTTCACGTCTTCTTTGGTCACTTAAAACTCTGGGGACTAATCACTACGAAAAAGGAGCACTTTATGTGTACATCCAGGTTCTAGGTCCCACCCAGGCTCCAAGAGTTTGCACACAGACTAGTGCGTAGCCGGTTTGTTGTCCATCTCCATTGAGTTTCTACTCTCTATGCTGACAGATCCACGAGGACACATACCACATGCAAAAGAACCTGCAGGAGCGAGTGCAAAACTGCAACAGGATCAGGGCAGGCCAAGGCTCCATATACCTTCAGAAGGTACAGCACCATCAGCTGGAGCAGAAGCTGAAGCAAGCAGAGGCCTGGTGGCTGCAGCTAGGAAAGTTTGCTCGCCTGGTTGACTACATGATTTGTCAGAGCCTCGTTTCTATCTTGGAAGAGGAGATAACCTCTTTTGTGGCCAACATCCTGCAAGTGAGGTGGCGGGTGGGTGGTATGTGTGGAGGTGGGTAGGCAGTCAAGGGCCAGATGGTGGGATATGTATATTGACATCTAACTCCTTAACCTTTTCTGACCCTTCTTTTACAGACCCCAAGGCAGGAACCTTTTCTCTCATCACACGTGGTATTTGATGATTGTGGCCAATTATCTCATATGCCCTGTATTGAAAATATGATCCAGATTCTAACTGGAGGCCTACAGTCTGTCAAGGCCTCTGCCCTGCAGGTATTCTGGATTGAGTTGAGGGCTGGCTGTGGGAATTCCCAGTTTCTGTCCTCTTTGTAAACCAAAGCTCTCAGCCTGTTTAAATCCCTCATTGTTTTCTAATTTCTGACCCTTCTCTGTATGTTGGCATGAAGGTGATACAGTCTGCAGAAATGAAGACCTCTTGGGATTCCCTGCATTCTGAAGGTATTTAAGAAGACCTAAACAGAGAGTAGGAAGGCTGAAGTAGGGGCAGGGTACTTGTAGAATGCAAATGACATGGGAACCGGGCCAGACTCTCGGCTCAGGCTACCAGAGTTAGGCCTTGGGTGTGACTGGAACAGCTCTAACATGGGTATTGCACATTCGATTAGGATTAGGAAGGTGAGGGGGTGATTTGCTCACTTATTCATGTGCTTACGCATATGTGCATGCACTAAGAGAATGTATGAAAGAGTGAATGCATTGTCCTTCCCCTGGTGCATCCAAAACTCTGTGAGGTTTTTCTCCAGTGCCATAATTGCACTTTATTTACTGTTGTGTTTGATTACTTGTACTTGTTCGAAGAACTCTTCTTGCTCAATGTTTACTTTATTTCACATAGTTCTTTGTCATTTCATATAGGTTAATTCATTTATGTTATTGAGATATTTATGGTTATCAGTTACCATGTGTTCTCAATCTTCAAACTTATTAATCATCAGGGAGGAAATACATCTTACATCCCCCTTATTTAGAATACTAATGCCATCCCAAATAAAATCACTAAATTTACTCAGTCACATCTGACATGTCAATGCTTTTCAATTTTCCTATTTAACTGGTTTGTATTCATTAAGATAATTTAAAGACACAAAGTTAATTTTAGTAAATAAGGGGCAAGGAGGAAAAAGATTTACCGAAAGGAGCCTGTGTCTTTATAAATTCCACCATTTGGGGCACATTTTTTCCCCAAATGAATTTAGGTAAATCAAGAGACTATTGATATTTGTTTTACATGGTACAGTGGAAAGAAGAAAGGTTTTGGAGTCAGAATCATTAGTTTACTAATATACAAAGTGGGAATAACAAAAATACCTACCATGAAGGATTGTTTGAAGATTAAAAGAGGTAATGTGTCTAGTATAGTGTTCAGTATGTAGTCATACAGAAAGGTTGGCCCTAAAGAAGAACCAGCAGTTTTGTTTTCTTGCAGGCCCCTTATAAAACCCCAGTCAAGGCTTATCAGCTTTGAGAAGCAGTGTAGGGAGTTTAAACTGTTGTTGCCTGGCCTTGAGATGCAGATGTCAGTACTGTTGGGGGCTGCTGGTCCCATGGCCTTGAAGTGCAGATGTCTGCACTAAACCAGTCTCTCTCAGGATGTAGTTAATTATTTGTCTCTGAATGCAGTCTTAGGAAAGCAAACACTGACAGTGGGTACCAGGACGTTATCAGTCACATAGCTTTGTGATGGGTCTCAGGAAAGCAGATATTGGCAGTAAAGCAATTAGTACAATTAGTAACAGGACACTTTTAGAGCATAGTGTTAGCTTTTTGGGCCTTTGCAAATCTGTGCTCTATTTGCGAGGTTTAACTACAACCTCCTCTCCCATCCCCCTACAAACCCTATCACATACATGTTACTGAAAGCATTTTCTTACTATTATTAGTATTAAAGATTTAGATAAATCAGACATTTCACAATATTTTCTCATTATATGCTATACTAATTCATATTATAAATATGCTGTAATATTTTTTTGAATGATGAAAAAGGCAAAAAAAATGTATTGTAAATTCTAGCAAAACTAAAAAAATTCACCTGCCATGTCTTAGGTTGTCTCCTCTACTTTTAAACGAGCAGCATTGCCTGATGTGTTTGGGGGTAAAATGTCATGATGCTTGTATTTTACCTTCAAATGGTTTAGGGAAAGAAAATATAGAAAGAAAAATAATGCAGTGTGGCAAAATGTTAATAGTTGTTGAATCTAAGTGGATGGATAAGAGTATTCATA
Source organism: Carlito syrichta (assembly GCF_000164805.1). Lineage (NCBI taxonomy): Eukaryota > Metazoa > Chordata > Mammalia > Primates > Tarsiidae > Carlito > Carlito syrichta. The sequence goes on from NW_007086985.1 coordinate 116,725, forward strand.
GTACCATTCTTTAAACTTTTCTACAAAATCTGAAGAAAAAAGGATCTACATGGAAAATTCGGGTTTCTTTCTTTTTTTTTTTGAGTTGGAGTCCCACTCTGTCACCCAGGCTGGAGTGCAGTGGCACTCATGGCCACCGCAGCTTCTACTTGCTGGGCTCAGGCGATCCTTCCGCCTCAGCCTTCCAAGTTGCTGGAACTACAGGTGTGTGCTACCATGCCTGGCTTATTTTTTGATTTATCATAGAGATGAAGTCTCACCAAGTTGCCCAGGCTGGTCTTGAACCCCTTAGCTCAGGTAATCCTCTCGTCTTGGCCTCCCAAAGTGCTGGGATTACAGGCTTGAGCCACCACGACTGGCCTTCAGGTTACTATCATGGAGGGATCAGAATCGGAGTTCTGATTTAAGATTTTCCTTAAGTTCTTTGAGAAAAATGGTGTAAATATAGCAGTTGAAACACTACTAGGTAGTCTTTAAGAAATATACATCCAACTGAGAAATCTTTTACTTAAATGAGGCAAAATTTGTATGGCATTTTAACTAAATTACAAAATGATTTAATACCTCTACGTATACACAGAAATACGAAAAATCAACCCCTTTACAATAGAAACACGTGCACTTACTAGATTCTCATCACTAAAAGAATACTCAGTGTATTAGAAATACAGTGGTTGTAACATATCCTTCAGTCTTTATTTCATCCTTCAGTCTTAAGCTTCATTCTCCAACATTTTCCAGAGAATATTTTACAACCAAAAGAGAGTATTAATATTACTATCTGATGTCCTTACACTCTTATCCAAAATTTTCTGCAGTTCAAAATTGACAAAATACAATCAAATGATCACTTTTCTCATCTGCCAGATGTCAAGTTCAAAAACTATTACTTTAAAGTTCTTATATTAATTTTAATATGACAATATCCTACTAAGATTAGAATATCTTTTTTGATATTTGTGGTTAGATCAGAATATCTTGACAGTATTTGTGGTAAGATAAACTTGTTACACTGAAAAGAGACACAAAATTGCTTTTTATATAACCTTTTGATGTACATTTTGTTGGGATGATGTTGAATTTAGCTTAGAGATAGGGTGCAAAGAATGAAGACTGTGATTACTGTGTTTTTTGCCAGGGGGCTGCACATTTCAAGATGGGTCTCTTCCAAGTGTGAGGCGTAAGCAGTAGGACCATAAAGAGGAAATATAAAGGGAAGCAGTGTGGCAGTGAGTGGATTTACAGATGAGAGGGAAGGAAAGATTTTTTTCTTGCTACTCCATGAGAAAGAAACCTTGAAGAGATGAAGAGGTTGTATAAATATGTTTGACAAGAAGCTTTGCTCTGTGTGAAATGTCTGAGCCACTCATTCAAGGAAGCCTATGATAAAGATCTATATGACTTAGGCCTTTCAAAGTTGGATTGATATTTTGAAATGCATCTCCATGTTGACTTATGTCTTATATATATATATTTTTTAATAAGTGACAGATAACTTTTTTCATTTAGTTGATATCAAATTCCTTTTTTTGTTTTTTTAGTTTGAGTCTCGCTCTGTTGCCTAGACTGGAGTACGGTAGCACAATCACTGCTCACTGCAACCTCCAATTTCTAGGCTCAAGCAATCCTGGCGCCTCAGCTTTCCAAGTAGTTGGAACTACAGGCAGGCGCTATCACACCTGGCTAATTTTTAAGATTTTTTTGTACAAGGTCTCCCTATGTTGCCCAGACTGGTCTCAAACTCCTGGACTCAAACAGTCCTCACACACCTTTCTTTCTAAAGAGCTGGTATTACAGGCATGAGCCACCACACCCAGTGGGACTGTTTTCTTAAATTAAGTTTTTTTTTTAGTATTTATTCTCTTGTCTTGCTTTATTTCTTCAGGAAATCCTATTACTTATATGTTAGATTCTTCTCAACTATCATAAACATTTGTCCCTTTCTCTCAAAATCTTTTTTTAAAAAACTATACTTCTTTCTTAGTTGTATAATTATCCTTATTTTTACCTTCTATTTCTTTTCAGAAATTATTTAATTTATTTGTTTTTATCTTCCTTTTTAGTTAAGTTTCCATTCTGAAATGATTTTTTTAAAATTTCTAATTCCTTAGTTCTATCACAAAATTTTTAAGTTTTTCTAATTGTGATATGTGTTGTTCTCTCACGAATTATATCATTTTCCTAGTGTGTTTAGCTTGTTTTGAAATGGGCTATAGTTTTGATCTGTCACTTGGCATGCTTTCACTGTCTCTAGGGATGTTATTCTACTCCTTACTCTCTTTTTTTTCTTATAATAGCTTTGTATGGGGTTTGATGTGGATACTTTTCTGTTGCTCATGTTGGAAAAATTGGCTTTTCTTGACCTTAAAAGGAGACTTGGTTCGGAATAGTTCTCCACCCTCTCAGTTTCTGTTTCTGTTGTTTTTCTGTAGTGTGGAAAAAAAAAAAAAGATTGTTTTCTGAGATTCTCTGGTTTCTGTTTCCCTCTCCCATTTTTATCTGGACCTTTCATTTTTTTCTATTGCTTTCATCCGCTCAGTTTTTATTCTGCTCCTAGCATTTTCTTTCCTTTTTTTTTTTTGAGTTGGAGTCTCACTCTGTTGCCCAGACTAGAGTGCAG
>NW_007086985.1:119574-121419 GCF_000164805.1 Carlito syrichta
AGGCAATCCACTCATCTCAGCCTCCCAAAGGTGCGGGATTACAGGCTGAGCCATCGAGCCTGGCTTGCTCCTAGCATCTTCTTCCTGTGGAGCTCTATCCCAAAAGGGAGCCCTGACTGTTGGTTTCAAGAGTTCATAGGGCATAGATTACTTCAACTCCTACAGACCTTACTTCCCCTGCTACTGGGGTGGGTAAAACCTCTTCCAGTTTTACCTGTTGTTCTCAGATGGACCCTCTACTTTCTAGCAAATGCTTGTTGACTGTTTGGGAGTTTCCTATTCTCAGGTCTGTCTAGTTCTTTATTGTTTCCCTCTGCCTCCTTCCTCACACATGATAATACCATTCGAGTTTGAGGTTGCTGGTTGTTTGTCCCCACCCATTTGTATTTTAGGATTTGTGAGGATCTCTTGTACCCATTTGTTATCCATTAGCCTGGGTAACATTGTGAGACTCCGTCTCTACAAAAAAAAAAAAGAAAAGAAAAGGAAAAAAAATTAAATTAGACGTGTTGGTGCATGTCTATAGTCCTATCTATTCAAAAGGCTGAGGTGAGAGGAAGCTTGAGCTCAGGAGATCAAGGCTGCAGTGAGCCATGATCACACCACTGCACTCCAGCCTGGTTGGCAGAGCAAGACCCTGTTTAAAAAGCAAACAAGCAAAAATGTTGTCTATGAGTTTTGGGTTTTCCTATCATATTGCTCTATCATTTTCATGTGGGAATTTGGGGGAGATTTCAAAAATTGCCATCATCTTCTCAGAGTTCCTTCTGGCATTATTTTAAAAGACTCGTTCTTATGTGGAACAGAGACTGTAAGGTACAGGAGGCAAGGGCCAAAGCAGGAATAAAAGTTAGAAGGGTGTTGCAATAATGCAGTTAGAGATTATGGCGACTCGGGCTTGGGGAGGAGGATAGCTAGTAGATGTGGTGAGAATTTGTTGATTCTAGCTATATTTTCCATGTAGAGCCAGTGGGATTTGTTATAGGTGGGCATATTGTGTGGAAGAGAAGATTCAAAGATGACTACAAAGATTTTGATTGCTGCAACTGGAATAATGGAGTCCCTTTTACTGAAATTGGAAGGCTGCAATTTTGGGAGGCAGATATCAGTTTATTTTTAGCCCTGTTAAATATTAGACATCCAAGAAGAGATGTGGAATAGGCAATTGTTGAAATGAGATTGGAAGTCAGCAAGAGATCTGGGATGGAAATTAATTTGGGAGCCAATAGAGGATACTTAAAGCCATGAAATTGATTGAGATTTTTCTGGAGAGTGAGTATAGATAGTTAAAGAGAAGAGATCTGAGGTCTGAACCTTAGGAATATTATAGTGTTTAGGTTTGGCAGTGTGAATCTGGTTTCCGAACATTTTGATTCTTTCCCTCCTTTTCTGCACAAAGTTTTAACACAAATATTGACTTGGCAATTAAACAGTTCTTACGAAGTTAAGGGGGAGACCAGGTTCAGGGATATTCCATAAGGCAGATACTGAGTGTTAGGGTACTGACCGACCGGGTGAGGGTGAAGAGGTAAGGTGAGGTGTGGTGTGGCGCGCAGCACTGCCGGGGCTGGCAAACCAGAGGTGCGCGCTGGGAACCCAGAGATCTGAGTAGATTGCAAAGAATTGCGACACACAAAAAGGTTAAGAAAGAAAGGTTTATTTAAAAGTAAATTAAAGAGAGAAAGAGAAGGAAGAAGGAAGATTCACCTCCCCAAGGTGGGGGAGGGGGACCAAAGCCAGGAAGCATGGCCACAGCCATGGCTCACAGAGTACATGGCCATACCAGACTCTAGCAAGGCAATGGCCACTGGTTGCTTGTGGTTGAGTCTTTTTTTTTTTTTTTTT